>NC_082341.1:154905015-155057515 GCF_027477595.1 Haemorhous mexicanus | reverse complement strand
TTTATAATTAATAGCTAGCTAGCTCAAGTGCTGGCTCTTTACTTTTAAGTGCTCCATTATTTTAATTTCTCCTGAAATTCATTGTAATAACACTGATCACAAAGAGGCCATTTCTCTTTGGTTTAAAGAGCTGTTGCCAATGATGGCAAGGCAAAGATTTGACCTACATAAAAACATAAGGGCACGGGCATGCTTTAGCACTTGGACATATGGAGCTACAAGAGCCTTGTGGATCATGATGACAGCACTCAGCTATGCAGTTGACATGAAGGAAATCTTCAAATGCCCCCCTCTTACAGAAACCCCTCCTGACTTAATAGTGTTGAGGTGCAACCATCTGAAGTCTTGCCTATCTCATTTGAATTTGAACATTCTAGCTAAAAAAACACTGAGGAATATTTTATGATGAAAATGCCAGAAATGCTGGGCTTGTGTTTGACCTCCAATTGTTTGACAGCAAGGAGGGAATTTTCTAATCTCCTCACTGTTTACAGGGTGATGAGATAAAGCCAATAACCCCTTCTGGGAGAATGTCTTGCTGATCTGTGGGACAGCAGAAGGTGCTTAGGGCTCCATCCTATACCCATTATCAGAGTTAGGGAAACATAACATGCAAAATGTATAAACTATTAAATGCACAAAACAGCCAAGCATTCACTTGGACAATCTTTGATCCTGTAATCTTCGATTAAGAGCTATAATTAATTTAAACAATAAACTTAAACAATAAACTTAAACAATAAACTTAAAGGTTAATTAAGCAGCAAAACAGCCTCACATTTGTAAAATATAAAACCACCTGCTTAAAAATCCTGGAATTAAGGAAATAAACCAATAATGGTTCCTGGCCAGAGGCAGAGGCAGACTTCTAAGTTCATCTCAGTTTTTTAAGCTAGGGAAATATCTCACCTAACTCACATACCTAAGTGATGAAAGGTTTCCAATAATAACGTGCTCCCAAAGTGAAAAGGGACTCCAATCTCTTTTAGTGCTGCTGCAGACCTCTCAGAGATGACTGCTACAAAAATAAAACCAATCTTATAAAACCAAAGTCCAATTTACTTAGACTTGCTGAGGCAACTTCCTAAGAGCTTATGCAGCACATGCATGTTACAGGTTCCTTCATCACTCCAGTCTATATGGATGAGAAATTATGGGCAGTCAAGTTAAAATGACCTCAGATTTCAATTTTTTTCCCTCAAAGCTCTCATTGAAAATAAAAACAAATTAAAATGGAAACAAAAATAGCAGTCTGGATTAAGTTTCTTGCTTCTGGTTTCCATAGAGCTTAAGAGAAAAAAATCAACCCATGCAATATTATCCATATAATCTGTTTATAAAACAAACCACAGACTTTTATACACTCTGAAAGACTGTTCCACTACAAAAAAATTGTAATTTTGTGTCCAGTACAACTGGACTAGTTTTGCCATGTAGCACACACAATACTAAATTATTTCCAGTTTTCTCTGTCCAAGAAATAATCCAAAAACCATAATAGAAACTGCGTTTTCCATTTTTGTAGCACCTGAAGATCTTGTAACATATTCCTAAATAAGATTCCAAGTTCATGTGTATGACTAGTTCACCTTCCGTTTTGCAAGGGCAAAGAGAGAAATGGAGTAATTCATTTAGCTGACATTGTGGGGGCATTGACTTTGCTGAAAATAGAGTCCAGATCTCCTGGTTCACAGCCCTGTGCTGGAGAGAGCACAGTTCCCTTCACAAGTAACCTCCCAAGAAGCCCATAAAACTCCTAAGTGGCAGCTCTATATATAATGCTGATCCTACATTTGCCGTGGGTAATGTTTTACAGTAGATCTGTTGCAAATCATTTCTTTTAAAGCATTCCTCTGTCTCTGCCTAATGATTTATTCAGTCTTTGTTGCCTAGTGTGAATCTTCCCTGGAAAAAACAATATGCAAATCCATAAAAATGCAACTTCAGGGTTTTTTCTTTTCTTTCCTTTTTTATTTTTAATTTTATTTCATTTCATTCAAATCATAAATCTTTACGTTGTGGGAAGGAACATTAAGAAACCTGAAGCAAACATTTTCTAAGCTAATTTATTTTAGTCTACAAACACTGCATTTTCTCTACCCTTCAGAATTTTATGTAAAAACGGAAATGGTGAAAGGAAAAGATGCCAAGAAGGTTTTTAAGGCAGTGTTTGGAAATGGGAGGCTGGAGAAGAACATGGTATCCCTCTGGTTACAGTGTTTTAAGGACATCTGCTAATCTTTTAATTGGTTAATGTTAGTGTACCTGCCTGTAGCACACAATGAGACCCAGGATTCCCAACGAAAAAAGTTCTTTTTGAAAGGCCAAAAAGGAAATAAACAGTGTCCCAGTAAACAGACAACACAAAATATCCCTGTCCTCAGGCAGAGGGCTTGAGAGATGTAGGATTTTTTGGGACATGATAGAATACGTGGCAAATGTTGGCACGGAACTCCAAGCCACACCGAGGTATAATTAATTTAATTAATGCTAGTTCTCCAAAAGCCAAGAGTCAAGTTTGAAACCAAGCACCACAGCCTGTATATCAAAGGGGAAATGGTGATTAGCAATCCTGAGTAGCTTTCTGGGAGATTGAAGGAGAGAAGATTAAGATTAGTTCTAAGGAGAAATTCTTTGCTGTGAGGGTGGTGAGGCACTGGGACAGGTTATCCAAGAAGTTGTGGATTCTCTATCCCTAGAAGGGTTCAAGATCAAGAGTAGATGGGGCTTGGAGAAGGTGATCCAATGGAAAATGTCCCTGCCCAGGGAAGGGGTTGGAGCTGAATGATCTTTAAGGTCCCTTCCAACCCAAGCCATTCAATGACTCTATAGGACATCTTTGAGTAGCTTTCAGCAACTTTTGGGTTTGAAATTTTCTTTAAGTGGAAATAGAGGTTGTCTTTCAAGGTGTGCAAGAGTTCAAGTTTTTCATTTGAATATCAGTGATTTATCTATGCTTTAGCTCTGGCCAATTGCTCCTTTTCTATAAAATACAAATTATCTCATGTCATGACTTAGAAAGATAATCCTTGATTATGTGGGGTCAGAGACTTCAGCAGTGGAGATTGTGGCATTAAACTAAAAGGAGCTCCAGTGACAGCTATGCAAATAAACTCTATGAAACAGTTTACACTGGATTGTCCAAACATGTCTGGAGAACAAAACTGGGAAAATCTCTTTCCCTTTCCTCAGTCAGCCATGAAAGTGTACCTTGTAACAAGGCTGGTACCTACAGAAATGTAACTTCCCTAAGCCCACACCTCTCAAGCAGACAATTACAGTGCTGAAAAAGGAGGGTTTGCTGCCTTGACACTCATAATAAAGGTGATGTGCCCCACACTTCTCTTTTCCTTGAACTCACTGTATTCTGATGAATCTCTTTCTGCACGTTCATGCTCTATTGGTTTCTTGCTCATTGATGGCTGTCCTTTAAAAAGAATTCCTCTCACTTGCCTGCATCTTTCAGCAAAAGAAATCAAAAGGAAAGGAGGAAGAAAAGGCTGACTAGCAAGAAGCTGGCTGAGTTTCTCAGAGCACCTGAGGCTTTAAATATAACTCATCAAATGAACTGATGAACATCAGAACTGGGTTAGTAGTGCTCCCAAGCTCCTGTGTCTGTGTTTTGGATATAGCCCAATTCTGTGGGGTTTTGAAACAGGGCCAACCAGTCCAATCACACCCAAACCTTCCTTTAGGTGGTCTAGAATCTTCCATACCTGGCTAAGAGATGAGCTGATCAAGAGAAAAGGCTCTCTGGACATGCCATAACACAAACACACACGTCACAGAATTAGACTCAGTCATTGTGATTAAAGTAAACATCACTTTTAGCCAATTACTCTTATTCTGGACTCCAACACTCCCAAGGCAGTGCTGCTCTTGAAGATGACATCAGTGAAGAAATAGCAATTTAATCACTATTATAGATTATTATTATCTTAATTTTAAAAGGAAAGATTTCATTCTTCAGGCAACCCTTTTTGTTCCGGGGAAGGTTAAAAATCCCTGGGATTGCTCCTGACTTTTCCCATTTTCTTCTCAAGTTACCATGATCTCCCTCTCTTCAGTTTTGATCACAGTTTCTCTACAGACTGATTTCATACAGAGCCTGTGACAATTGACTTCTCATAATTTCCTTTCTAGGAATAAACAACCAAAAGGCTTTTGCAGATAATTTCTTGAGTGGGCTCCCATCTCATCCTGCACAGGGTCTGAAGTGTTGAATAGCAAATTTTTACTTGCAGTCATTGATTTTACCTCTTTTTTCAAAGAGATATTGTCCTAACTTTTGTTTAATGTTGGCCTCGCTAACCAGTTCACTTGTTGTTGCTACGCCTTGGTTTACACATTTTAAATTTAGGGATGGTATTTATAATAATTTATGACCTTTTTCTCTCCTGGGAAAACCAGAAATTTAATTAATGCATGTTCTTGCAACTGCCCTCTGAGAGGGAAGAAGACTGCTGGTCATGACTATATAGTTAAAGAGGCCTCAAGAAGTGAGAGCTTAGTTTTTCAAGTGGTAGCCAGATATTAATACAAGAATTTCATACAGCTTGGTTTTAAAATATGTATTTTGGACACCTGTCTTTTCAAAAGAGCCTGACAAAGAATTTTTAGCAGAAAAAACAATAAGAAATGGCTGTCAAATGAACCTGTATGTCATTAAAAAGAGGGGAAATTTAATGCTCTGACTCATACCTGGAGCTGAAATAGTCTGTCACAGCAGCCCAGGGCAAGTGTCTCTCATTCCTGGCAGCACAACGCCCAGCTGATTGATCCTAAAGCTTTCTGAATTCAGCAGAAAGACTCCCAAGCTACCTCAGACTAATTAGTTCTTCTGTTGGTCTGAATATTGTCAGTCACAAGAGGCTTTGAATAACAGGACTTAGAATTGCTGGCAGGGATAGTGAAATACTGATTTTTCCCAACCCACCTGAAACAACCTGAGGTCCTGCAGCAACTCTGACTACAGCTACAGCAGCAAGGTGTTGCATAAATTATAAGTTTATCAAAGGGGAGAGCAGTACAGGATGTGACTCTTTGTGTTAATGTCACAGCAGGCAAAGCTGCCAGAATGATGGGAATCATGCTAATATATTGGAAAATTTCAGGATTTTCCTTACTCTAAAAGTTTCTCAGTGCCTGAAGGGAGCCTGAAAACTGTTTGTGAAAAGCCTACCAGAAAACCCACTCCCAGAGCATTGTTTGGGATCTCTGATGGCTCCAGTGCAACCTGTGGCTTTCTCTGGCCCCTGCTGCAATGCCACAACCACGGCCAAGGCTCGGACACGGGGCTGCCAAATCCCAGAGTGCATAAAGAACTCAGCTGCAGTTCAACATCAGGGGCTGCCTGCTGGAAACAAGGCACTTCAGGCACTCTGTGCCCCAGCCACCTCACGTCCTGGCCTGTCTCTTTATCCCTTCGCCTTCTCTCTTTTGGTCACTGGCATGAAGAGACAATGACCATTTCTCATTCCTGTGTGGTAGCTGCTACATTTCCTCTTCCCCACAGGATGTTTGCAGGGAACCAACAGATCCACAAACCTGATTTTGCTTTATTTTTATTCATGCAAGAAGACATATGAGAGGGTAAGTGTTTGAAGCAGGTTTGATGTACCACGAGGTCAAGGATCCTCACCACATCTTGAAGTTTTTGAAGGCAGCAGGGCTTTGTTTTGCAGAAGGTGCTCCATGTCTACAATCTCTGCTTTTTCATTGTCAGGTTGTAATGTTACCTTGCATTTTTACCACCTTTTATACAATGTGTGGGCTAAATTCCCAGCAGTGAAAACCAGCACACCTCAACTAAAGTCAAGATAATAAAGGCAACGCACATTAGATAAACATCTACCTTATTGGACATTAATTAGTATCAACTTTTTGTTATCAGTTTGCAATTTACCATTATTACTGTTATTTATTATCAAGCTTGTTTCCTCAGACATTATGAGTCCTCCTTACATAAATGGATTTGGACATACATTACACCCCCAAGGCAGCAAGATGAAAATATGAAGAAGCTTAGATGATATTTTCAAGACACCTAATAAGTTCACATCCAAACGCTGTGATATAATGGATCTGTTGTGTATCCTTGACTGATAGAGAGGTGGTGCCAGGCTGGGGATAATGACCAGGACCCATCTGGTGCACAGGGAGGTGGCAGCAGGCTGGAGATACCTCGTGATGGAGCGACTGTCAGAGGTTATGGTGATGCAAAAGCTCATCTTGCATCAGTGCCTGATGTGGGGTTCAGGTGCACAAATTTCATGGAAAGCATGAAATGTGACCTGTCAAACCTCAAGAATATTCTCTGTAACTCAAGGCAGGAGGATGAGTTGTGGCACCTGCTTTTGTCTCTGGCTTGGATGCGATGGATTTGGGCAGGGGGTAGGAGGGAGATGTTTGCCAATCAAGACTTTCTGCACATTTCTCAACAAGCACTAAGAAAGGGCTGGAAGGAGTCTCTGAGCAGGTGCTGCTCTCTCCACTCCATCACTCTGCCCTCTGGAGAGAAGGAGATCATCACTTTTAAGCTGCTGGGCTCATTTTCCATGGATTGGAAGGGGGGAACTGTTTCTCTGTGCCTACAGCCAAGAACCAATGACTGCCCACTGAGGTATGGCCTAATTTTCCACCCTGCTACCTGTTTCAATCACTCAAACATCATGGATACATGGAAATACTGCCATGGTGTTAGAACATGATGGATGTCATGGTTAGTAAGTCTTCATTTTCATGGGTAATGAGCAGAGGAGGCCTCTACATAATTCTGCCTCCCTAGAACAATGGTGAGGAGCTGAGACATGCCTAAATAATGTTCTTTCATAATGCTGTTATTTAGCAGGAATCGATGTTCACACCTGTTTATTTCTCTTTCAGACACAAATTAACACAGTATGCACAATTAATATAGTTAAACTGAAAAATAGCCCAGTATTGATTAGCCAGCTTTCCATTACACTGCACAACATCAGTCAATCTCTCCCAGACACCAGGGGAAACCTAATGGACTTTTATTCATCATAGCCTAAGAAATCAGCATGGAAAACTTTCTCAGCCCAAACCAGTAAATTTCAGGAATTTTGTTTCATTCCACTAACTGATATCTTCACTGCCTGCACTATAAGTGAGAGTCACATCCCAAATGCTTGTGGCATTTTTCAGAAGTGCTTGGTTCCCAGCAGCCTGGCAGCATTGCTGGGTTTTTGGCCTCATTTGATATTTGATGTGTTTTGAGGTGTGTTGTACATAAAACCCAGGTCTGATTCCAGTTTCATTTTCCCAGGTCTAATTCCAGTCTCATTTTCTGTCCAAGCTGTTAGAACCCAAGCTCTCTGCTTATTGTCTGTGATCTAAATCCCTAGATGGAAATGTTCAGGTCAGAGACAGGCCTGAGCTGGATTCAGATGGAAAGTGAGACAAATTACAGCACAGATATATCCAAAAAGCTGCTCTCAGTTATCTCTCATCTCTGACCTGCTGCTGGCTTTGCTTGTTTGGACATCAGCGTTGGGCATAATTACATCTGCCACCCTAGAGCAGTTTCATGAGTGAAGAGAAGGCTTTGGGAAGGAATTGTTGTGCAGACCTGCTGATTGCTGATTTGCAGGAGAGCTCAGTCCAACTGATGAGTGAAAAAATGCCAAAGGTTTCAAAGGACATAATTGAATTCTACTTTCACAACAGAAAGAGATATAGTCACTTAGGGTGAAAATATCACACAATTTTTCATAGAATATCCTGAATTGGAAGGAACTCAGAAGGATCAATGAGTCCAACTCCTGGCACCACATAACTGGAAAGTTAAATGCTGTATCCAAGGCTGTTGCCCAAACACTTCTTGAACACTGACAGGCTGGAGGTCATGACCACATTCCTTTGGAGCTTGGTCCAGTGCTTGACGAAGCTCTCAGTGAAGACTTTTATCCTAATATTCAATCTGGACTTCCCCTGACACATCTTTTAGCCATTCCCTCACATGCTGTCACTGAAGAGATCAGCACCTTTCCCCTTCCTTCCTCTTATAAAAAAGTTTTATGCAGCAATGAGTTCAGCCCTCAGGTTATTTTTCAATTTTTTTTATTGCTACCATAATAACCAACCTTTAGTTAATATGTAAAAAAAAAAAAAAAATTAATCACTTAAAAAAACAAGAGTAAAACCATGAATATCGAGTTGTTTCCAATGAAAAATAAATCAAATAGCCATGGTTTTCAAGCACTTTTTGAGGATTTTGGCTCATGGATTCTAAGAGTCCATGTCTAAAGATGAATACTGGGGATAACATTAAAAAATGCAGGGTATTTTGAGTTTCAGTTTCTATTTTGCCATGCATTGATCTATATTTAAGACATCTTTAGAGGCATGCAATCTCCAGTGGAAAATGTTTAGGAATCCTCAAAGCAAAATGGGTTGAAAAGCAGTGCAAACAGCATAGGAAGTGTGCCTTGAAGTGATATACAGTAATTCCACTACCACATAGAAGGCCTCTGTGGATTTAAGAAATCCCATGAATGTACTTTAACACATTACAAAGAACTAAAATGTAAAGACCCAATCCAAACTCCCCATGCTCATGCTGGAATTTACTAGCTGAGTGGTTTAGTGAAGATTTATGATCTCAATATTGTCTGGAATTCATGGGTTTCCCATAGATTTTGTTACTCTGTGTTCCTCAGATGCTACACTTTCATTTCTAGAAAGATGAAAGCCCTTTATTTTTGTTTGCTCAAAAACAGATGTGGAGAGGGAAAGCTGCCAGGGTTTGTAAAACAATAATTACTGAGGGCAAAATTTGGTTAATTTTTCTAAATATGTAGATGGAAAGGATGAAGTGAGCACGTGCCACAGGGTCTTGTGAAGCTTCACTTGAAGAATCAGCCCAGTTTGTTTGGGCAGTGTCCCACATGGTATCAAGTGTAAACATTGGGGGGGGAGATGAAGCTGGAGAGAAGATTTGGGTAAATGTGATCCCACAGCGTCTGTCTCATATTCAGGCATCCAAGTGCCAGAAACCAGCATAAATTTCTGAGACTGCCAAAGAGAGAGCATAGCACTTATTTTCCATCTCAGATCAGCCAGAATGTGTGCATTGTCAGCGTGGTGCCATGTTCCTTCTCCTGCCCCATGAACGTGGGATAAGGTTCAGGTCATCAGAAGCCTGACTTTCCCCATCCATGGGATCTCTGCATGGGAGCTGTTTGGCACAGAGTGGGAAGGAGGAAGAAACTCTGCTGTTCCTCTGGGGTCATGCCTTCTAATCATGTCTTGACCAAGACAGAAAGTCTCTTCCATGTCATAGGATCACAGAACCACAGAATGGTTAGGGTTGCTAGGGACCTTAAATTTCATCCAATTTCAACCCCCCTGCCATGGGCAGGGACACCTTCCCCTATCCCAGGTTGTTCCAAGCCCTGTCCAGTCTGGGCTTGAACACTCCCAAGAACTGGCCACCTCCAACTTCTCTGGAAAATTTGTGCCAGGGCTTCACTACCCTCATGAACTTCTTCCCAATATCCAATCTAAACCTATTCAGTTTGAAGCCATTTCCGCTTGTCCTGTAACTTCAGTCTCCTTAAATCATCTCTCTCCATCATTCTTGTAGGCTCCCTTCAGGTACTTAAAGGCCACAATCAGGTTACCCCAAAGCCTTCTTTTTTCCAGGCTGAGCAATCCCAGCTCTCTCAGCCTTTCCTTGTAGGAGAGGTGCTCTGTCCAACAGGTCCAGGTCCTCCCCGTGCACATCACAGCCAAGGCAGCTGAAGAGGCTGATGAAGGTCAAGCACTTTCAAAAAATCCCAGACAAAGAGATGCAGCTTTACTTCATGAGATTTCACACAACAAAAAGTATAAGGCAATGAGGCAACAAGGCCTCAACAATTTCTCACCAACAGACATTGCAAACTCATCAGTCCTGCTTCTGCCACTCACCCAAAAGAATGGGAACCATTATTCCTAATTACACAGAAGCTGAAACACAGTTAATCAATTTACTTTGAGATACAGGGCTTGTTTCTGGGTGCAGAGAATTAATTTTCTTACAGTAATGCCTGGGAAAGTAGAAGATTGGTTCTGGTTGATTTACGGTGTCAGCATTTTTTTATTATTATTTCACGAACAACATCCATTTAATCACAAGGCATCTAGAAATTGAATACAAAAGGAAACCTTTCATTATTCATCGATAGTATCTTCCCCACTCACAGATTTGTTTGGTTAATAATAACTATCATTAAAAAAAATTGCTCAGGATACCCTCATTGAGTATCTTATTTCTTTCTTTTCTATTTTAGTACCTAAAGGGGTGCTGAAGATGAGCTAAAATTCTCCTCTGCTCCTCTTAGCGGGAGGATAAAAGTAATATTTTTTTTTTTAGATTATCTTTGCCTCAACATGTGGCAGTTTGTGCATTAAAGTATAGTCTTACAAGAGTGAAAAAGTTTCTGGTCTCTGCAGTACAACCACTGCTCGTGGTCCTGTTGCTGCTGCTTGTGCAGAACCTGTGCCAAGGCTGACCTAGGACCACCACAGGAGTAATAGAATATTTTATATCTGAACTTTGACAACAATTTCTCAATAAAAACTGTCACATGTCAATCTGAATTTTTGAAAGTTTTCAGTGTCTTGTTGTCTAAGCCTGAAAATGTGCAGGGGAAAAATTATTTAATTCTGCAGTTTCTGGTAGGAGTGGCTGATGACTCTGAATTATTTGTCTAAGCCAAAAATTTACAGAAACAAAGAAAAATTATGAAGAATTATCCTTCATAAAAACTCTACCTCTAGGGAAGTAAAATAAGAGCTAAAAGGCGTTTTTGGTTCCCAGGACTTAGAGAATTATCCTCAAATACTAATGATGACTACTTTTTCCATGCACACTGTGCACATAATAAGCCTCAACTTTCTGCTTGGGATGCTGGAAAAGTTGGTTTGCTAATGCTTGTAAAGTGCTTTAAAATCTTCAGCTGTAAGAAGAGTAAAATGTAGCAATTACTTTTTAATGAACTAGAAATACTGAGCAGTAGGTCTCAATGATTTTTTCCTTTCCTCCAAGAATGTTTCCTCTTAAGTTATGTATTTAATTCCCTCTGTATATCTACCTAGATCTGTTTTTCTTAACATCCACATCACGATTTTTTCTTGGCACTGATGCAGAGACCAGAGTTTGCTTGTTTCTTTCCCTGACAAATTCTTTAACTCATTAGTATTGATTTAGGAAGTATTGAAGATAAATTAAGAAGTGGAGTCAGCAAGCAATAAGGTGCCTCCAAGGGTTTCAGGCCACGAGATGAACTACCTGCATGGAAGAGGTTGGAACAGGGATGTTTCATGAGCTCCTTTTGCAGGAACTGCTAAATTTCCCCAGGTATCTTCTGTAAAAGGCAGGATTTATCCACTGCAAGCAGAAAGAGCTCAGTGAGTTGGTCCATTTGAGGCACACCCCATCTGAACCCTGATTTCACTGACCACTACTGCTCATACAGATTCAGCAAGATCAGAGACTTGTGAGCTTTGCCCTTTGAGCATTACAGATGGGCTGAAAGCAGCACTCACTGCACAATTTCTGCAATAGTAATAAGTGCAGAGCACGAAATTATTTCCTGGGGTGAATTTATAGAGTGCTATTGATTCCACGTGTATTCTAAAGTCTATTCTTAATTCCTAAGGACTCCTTAATTCTCTTGCTTCATGGCAACCTTTCTAAGGAGAGAGGCAGTGCCAGGTTTTGCAGCAATGTAGTGAGGAAAAACAAGAATTAATCTGACCATCAGCTGAGAAGACAATCTAGTGCTTTACATCATCAACTTCTTAGAAAAGGCTTAAACCCAAGTTTTCTGTGTGCTGTATATACCTGTGGTGCCATAACAAGAAATAAAAGTTGTAATAACAGTAATTAAGGATTGTAAGTAACTGATATAACTGCAACTTTTTAGTAATAGCAGCTCCTATTCAATGCAGAAACTTTTCCAAGACAATTATGTTTATGTAAGACCAGAATCTGATGGGTAGGAATGTTATTCTGATTCAAATACTGTTCTTATCCTCAAATATCCTATATCTGTACCATCAAGAAAATAAATGGCCACTGTACAGGGTGACAGTGAAGAGATATGTATATGTTGGCAAAAAAATACACCTTATTCTTGCACTGATGGGTATAAAATATAAATCTACTATTCTAAAAAGGTTGCTTTAGCTATTGGGATAATTTAAAAACTTCAGTCCAACTCTACTGAGAGCTCTGCAGTTGTATTTGCCTCATGTTAGAAAAGTGTTCCACTTAATCTGTTGATGCACAGCACAAGGACACTTAACTTGACCAAACAGAAGGGGTTGTGTCTGAATTTTTCTGCAATTTAGTCCACTCTGTGTAGTTCCCTTTGTATCCATTACTTTTAAGGTGCACCTGAAACCTCAGCTTGATTTGCTTCCACACTAAGAGAAAAAATGCTTTCTCAAGGACAACCTTCAGAGAATCAGGCAGACAGGATGGGTCAGGCTGGAAGGGACCACAGTGGGGTCACCTGGTGCCACCTCTCTGCTCTAGCAGGGCCCTCCCAGAGCACAGGGCACAGGATTGTGTCCAGATGGCTCTGGAATAGCTCCAGGGAGGGAGACTCCACACTCTGTCTGGGCAATCAGTTCAGTGCACACTAAATGAGTTCTGTCTTATGTCCAGGTGGAAATTCCTGGGCATCATTTCCTGTGGTATTTGCAGGGGTCCCCGGGACGAGGTGAGAGATGAGTAAATCTGACTCCATGTTCTTAGAAGGCTATTTTATTATTTTATGTACTTATATTATATTAAAGAATGTTATACTAAAACTATACTAAAGAAAGAGAAAGGATACAGACAGAAGGCTCAACAAGAATGGGTAATAAAAACTCATGACTCCTCAGAGCCTTGACACAGCTGGCCATGATTGGCCACTAAGTTAAAACAATTCACATGTTGGATAAACAATCTCCAGACCACATTTCAGAGCAGCAAAACAGGGAGAAGCAATCAGATAATTATTGTTTTAATTTCTCTCTGAGGCTTCTCAGCTTCCCAGGAGAAGAAATCCTGGCAAAGGGTTTTTTCCAGAAAATATGACAGTGACAATTTCCTGCCCATCCCTCTTGTGCCATTGCTGGGAATACCGAGCAGAGCCTGGTCCCTGCTCTGAGCCCTCCCTCCAGACAGGGACACACAGGGATGAGGTCCCCTCTCAGCTTTCTCTTCTCAAGGATCAACAGGCCCCGCTCCTTGTAAGAGAGATGCTCCAGTCCCTTCCTCATCATCACAGTCCTGCCCTGGACCTGCTCCAGGAGCTTTCCCTTCCCCTGAGGAGCCCAGAACTAGATATAGAATTCCAGGTGTGCCTCACCAGGACTGAGCAGAGGGACAGGATCACCTCCCTTGACCTGCTGACCTCGCTTTTCCCAATGCAGCCCAGGATCCCACTGACCCTCCTGGCCCCCAGGTCACCCTGCTGGTCATGGGCAGCTTGTTGCCCACCAGGACCACCAGGTCCTTCCCATGGAGCTGTCTCCAGCAGCCTGTGCTGTTGCAGGGCATTATCAGGTGTAACAGCCTTTAGGGAAGACTTAAGGAAAATTGGAGACCACTCTTAGGTTTCATGGATAGCTGTGTTCTTTGGGGCACTCTCTAGGTGGCTTGGAGGCCATTCATGAAAGCAGAAAGTCTGTCTGGGGTAAATCAGACTGTCTTTTAATACAAATAAAGGAAATTTGGGGTTGATTTGATATAGCAAGATCATCTGCAACCACTCCTCAGGTGACAGCAAGTGCAGGGAGTGTGTGCAACCTGAACTTGCTTCCTCCTCTGCCTCCTAAACAAGTCTGGACAACACAGTCTTACCTAGATTTTCTGAAAGAAACAGAAAATAACATTTGTTTCCTTCCCTTTGGTTGGGATTTGGGAGAATGACTACTGAAAGGAGGGAGAGGGAACACAGAAACTGCCAGAGGGATCTAGTGATAAATGTACTGATGGGATGAAGGGGTTTCTAAGATAATGTATGCTCAATGCATTTTAGTTTTGTACAGCAAAACCAAAACAGCAATTTTCAGTGTCATTTCCTTTTCAGAGTCTTCCTTCTTCGAATTTCTTTTTTTCCTTCCTCTTGTTGCCTCTTTTTTTTTTTAATGCTTCCTAAACTACCTGATTTGAAACATTGGCAAGAAGTTCCAAATGCATCAAATGAAATATAATTCCATAATAAATGGGATTCTTCTTTCTCATGGTCATAGATGTAAGCATTTTGAGACTTTTCATCTCTGGATTTAGCAGTGGGTTTTGAGAAAAAAAAAAAGGAAAGGAAAAACCAGCAAATGTAGTCACAGCCTTAGATTTAACTGCAGGCAGAGCTTGGCTGTCTCTGGGCATATTAAATAGGATTACCTGCTTTTCAAAGGACTTGAGAGGAATTTTTTAATGTCCCTTAATCAGGTTCCATAGGTGTTGGTAATGTAACCATGAAGTTCCTACAATGGTGATTTCTTCATTAAATGCAATATACAGGCAAAGAATCTTCCCAGAGCCACAACAGAAATCAAAGAAGCAATTATTTTATTTAATCACTCCATGTACTAACTCAGCACCCTTCTGAAGGCTGCAAGAAGGCTGATTCAGTGGTTAAAATGACACATAGGTGCTCCAGAGAATGGGATTTTCCTTCACCCCAAAATTCCGTTACCTTGGGCAAGTCATTCAGGAGAGCTCAAACTTTCACTTCCAGGCATTGGAACAGGGAAGTGGTGGAGTCACCATCCCTGGAAGTGCTCCAAAAGTCTGTGGATGTGAAACCTGAAGCTATGATTTGGTGGTGAACACGGTGCTGCTGATTAATGGTGAAACCCAATGATCTTGGAGGTCTTTTCCAGCCTTAACAATTCCATGCCTGTTATGCAAGTACCTATGGGAATAAATCACCCAGGACTCCATTTTCTCCATGGTGGAAAAATTCTTTATCCAAAGAGCTCCTTTTTGAACAGTTTTATAGATCTCGTGTTGGACTCTGTCGCCCTGTTCTTCTAAAGTTCTTCTAAGCCTTCTGATGTTTACATTTTTGTACTCATGTACTTTTCATGTAAATAATGATTGTTGTGCATTCCTTTCTAGAATAAGAAAACGTTAATAAACTGTTAGTTTGACCAGTGTGGTTGGAGAAGTAGCAATTTCATCCTACAATCCATGGTCACTTTAAAAATTCTACAAATATGAAAGTCCAGAAATAAATGTTCTTTTTTTGCCTTAGACATCTCAGAGTGTGAGTGTCGTTCATTTCGTGTCACACTGCAACAGGACTCCAACTGGTTAGCAGCTTCCTTTCTGATTACTTTTATTGGTTAGTAACAAGTTGCTATTCTGTACTCATCAGTCACTCAAACTCTTGGTGCAGGGAAGTTGTTGGTGAAAGATAATTTTCATTTTTCTATCTAACGGTGCAAAAACAGTTTATGCAGATGAAAGTTGTTTTTTACCCAGGAATAGATTGTTGTACTAATGAATTGCTCACAACAGGACTGCTTTCACATGGGAACTTGCAAAGTGCTAGTTTTGACAAGGCCAGCCACTGATTCCAGGAGAGCAGGCTTGGTTTTATGAAGCCTTTTTTTATGATTTTTCTACCTTACTGCAACAAGTATCCTCATTAGTTTCTGTGTTGCCCTTATATGCATGAAAGTGTTATTTCAAGGGTCAAACAGGGGTATAAATGTTCTGCTTCATATGGCTGCTGTGAGATTAAAGACATTAAAAACCTTGTAGAGACCAGATGCTGTGATGACAGAGGCTGAGGTATCTCTTGGTCAAGCCAACACAAGTTCCAGTAAAAATCCACTTCAAGTACAGTTTTAGCAGGTCTGCACCAACTGGAAGCAGATGTTTCCCTTCAGGTTTTAATTTAAAAAAAATAAAGCAAATTCATTTTAAGCATTGGTTTAGTGAGGGTGAGAGAGCCTTTGAATGTTGTGATAAAGCTGTCGCACCAAAAATATTCAACTGGTCCAAAAAAAACTCCATAGCTTTTTAAGCTTATTGTAGCTCCAGACATCCTTGGGTTAATAGTGCAAATTTACAGGAATTGAGAGCATGGAAAAGAGTCTGGGGGGAAGGGAAGGGAAGGTTTGGGAAGGTTTGGGAAGGGAAGGTTTGGGAAGGGAAGGGAAGGTTTGGGAAGGGAAGGGAAGGTTTGGGAAGGTTTGGGAAAGTTTGGGAAGGTTTGGGAAGGTTTGGGAAGGGAAGGTTTGGGAAGGGAAGGGAAGGTTTGGGAAGGGAAGGTTTGGGAAGGTTTGGGAAGGGAAGGTTTGGGAAGGGAAGGGAAGGTTTGGGAAGGGAAGGTTTGGGAAGGGAAGGTTTGGGAAGGTTTGGGAAGGTTTGGGAAGGTTTGGGAAGGGAAGGTTTGGGAAGGTTTGGGAAGGTTTGGGAAGGGAAGGGAAGGTTTGGGAAGGGAAGGGAAGGTTTGGGAAGGGAAGGTTTGGGAAGGTTTGGGAAGGGAAGGTTTGGGAAGGGAAGGTTTGGGAAGGGAAGGGAAGGTTTGGGAAGGGAAGGTTTGGGAAGGGAAGGGAAGGTTTGGGAAGGGAAGGGAAGGGAAGGGAAGGTTTGGGAAGGGAAGGGAAGGGAAGGGAAGGGAAGGGAAGGGAAGGGAAGGGAAGGGAAGGGAAGGGAAGGGAAGGGAAGGGAAGGGAAGGGAAGGGAAGGGAAGGGAAGGGAAGGGAAGGGAAGGGAAGGGAAGGGAAGGGAAGGGAAGGGAAGGGAAGGGAAGGGAAGGGAAGGGAAGGGAAGGGAAGGGAAGGGAAGGGAAGGGAAGGGAAGGGAAGGGAAGGGAAGGGAAGGGAAGGGAAGGGAAGGGAAGGGAAGGGAAGGGAAGGGAAGGGAAGGGAAGGTTTGGGAAGGGAAGGGAAGGTTTGGGAAGGGAAGGGAAGGTTTGGGAAGGGAAGGTTTGGGAAGGTTTGGGAAGGTTTGGGAAGGTTTGGGAAGGGAAGGTTTGGGAAGGTTTGGGAAGGTTTGGGAAGGTTTGGGAAGGTTTGGGAAGGGAAGGTTTGGGAAGGTTTGGGAAGGTTTGGGAAGGTTTGGGAAGGTTTGGGAAGGGAAGGTTTGGGAAGGGAAGGGAAGGGAAGGGAAGGGAAGGGAAGGGAAGGGAAGGGAAGGGAAGGGAAGGGAAGGGAAGGGAAGGGAAGGGAAGGGAAGGGAAGGGAAGGGAAGGGAAGGGAAGGGAAGGGAAGGGAAGGGAAGGGAAGGGAAGGGAAGGGAAGGGAAGGGAAGGGAAGGGAAGGGAAGGGAAGGGAAGGGAAGGGAAGGGAAGGGAAGGGAAGGGAAGGGAAGGTTTGGGAAGGGAAGGGAAGGTTTGGGAAGGGAAGGTTTGGGAAGGGAAGGGAAGGTTTGGGAAGGTTTGGGAAGGGAAGGTTTGGGAAGGTTTGGGAAGGTTTGGGAAGGTTTGGGAAGGTTTGGGAAGGGAAGGTTTGGGAAGGGAAGGGAAGGTTTGGGAAGGTTTGGGAAGGGAAGGTTTGGGAAGGTTTGGGAAGGTTTGGGAAGGTTTGGGAAGGTTTGGGAAGGGAAGGTTTGGGAAGGTTTGGGAAGGTTTGGGAAGGTTTGGGAAGGTTTGGGAAGGTTTGGGAAGGTTTGGGAAGGGAAGGGAAGGGAAGGGAAGGGAAGGGAAGGGAAGGGAAGGGAAGGGAAGGGAAGGGAAGGGAAGGGAAGGGAAGGGAAGGGAAGGGAAGGGAAGGGAAGGGAAGGGAAGGGAAGGGAAGGTTTGGGAAGGGAAGGGAAGGTTTGGGAAGGGAAGGGAAGGTTTGGGAAGGGAAGGTTTGGGAAGGGAAGGTTTGGGAAGGGAAGGTTTGGGAAGGGAAGGTTTGGGAAGGGAAGGTTTGGGAAGGGAAGGGAAGGGAAGGTTTGGGAAGGGAAGGGAAGGTTTGGGAAGGGAAGGGAAGGGAAGGGAAGGGAAGGGAAGGGAAGGGAAGGGAAGGGAAGGGAAGGGAAGGGAAGGGAAGGGAAGGGAAGGGAAGGGAAGGGAAGGGAAGGGAAGGGAAGGGAAGGGAAGGGAAGGGAAGGGAAGGGAAGGGAAGGGAAGGGAAGGGAAGGGAAGGGAAGGGAAGGGAAGGGAAGGGAAGGGAAGGGAAGGTAAGGTTTGGGAAGGGAAGGGAAGGTTTGGGAAGGGAAGGTTTGGGAAGGGAAGGTTTGGGAAGGGAAGGTTTGGGAAGGGAAGGGAAGGGAAGGGAAGGTTTGGGAAGGGAAGGGAAGGGAAGGGAAGGGAAGGGAAGGGAAGGGAAGGGAAGGGAAGGGAAGGGAAGGGAAGGTTTGGGAAGGGAAGGGAAGGGAAGGGAAGGGAAGGGAAGGGAAGGGAAGGGAAGGGAAGGGAAGGGAAGGGAAGGGAAGGGAAGGGAAGGGAAGGGAAGGGAAGGGAAGGGAAGGGAAGGGAAGGGAAGGGAAGGGAAGGGAAGGGAAGGGAAGGGAAGGGAAGGGAAGGGAAGGGAAGGGAAGGGAAGGGAAGGGAAGGGAAGGGAAGGGAAGGGAAGGGAAGGGAAGGGAAGGGAAGATCAAACTTCAGGCACAGCATGTTCCCTCTGCTGTTCTGTGTTTGGAAGGTTTTGCTATCCTCTTATTTAGGTAGGATTTTTGCCAAGTGAAATGTGTATGTGTCTAGGTGATAAATATACATTTTCCCAGAAGTGCATTCAATCATGCTTTACATTTCCAGCATTAAGTCCTGAACCCTGTCATGGACCACCACCTCTGACTCCTGCAGAGCATTGCCCATCCAGTATTTTCTAACAGTCTCCTGCTGTCCCAAGTCCTGCTGCAGAGTTGGTGTCTCAGTTTTTGTTCTAGCTGATTAACTCTTGCTCCACTTTGAGTGCTATTTTTGTAAGGCCATGAAAATCAAGAAATCACAGCCTTCATTTTGCAGTCAAAAATGGAAGTGCATTACCTGCAATTTCCCAAGCATTTCATTTCCTTGGAAGATTTATTTGTAAACAAACAAGAGCTTTATTGTTGCTTGTTGCAGACACACCATAAATTAGTTTTTTTCCACACTGAAATGCAGTGGCATAAAATTCTCACTTGAGGAAAGTACTAACTGGCATTATGGCATTACTTTGTTAATTATGTTGGCACATACACTGCTGCTCTTTAAATTATTCCTGCACACCAGAAACACTTTGTACCTAATGATTTCCTGAACTTCTTGTATGTTAGTTCACGTTTAATCCAATTTAAATCATTGTCGAAATGGCAAATGCAAAGACACTAAAAATGTTGAAAGCAGCATGGCTCCTGAGCCAGTCAGTCGTGATCACAGAAACTACCACAGTAAAGATTAATTTTAATATGTTGGATTTGGCTTTGACATGTTTGACAAGATTCTGATTCATTCTTATCAGTCTGACTTGTCATTTTTAAGCAGATTAGATTTCCCACATGCTCCTCTTCTCTAGCCAGTTCTAAGTTATTAGATATTTAGTTATTGGTTGTCAGTGGTATGTAATAAGATAATGAACTTGTAAAACTATGATGATAAACTTTATTTAGGTGGCTGTGTAGGACGAGAAGGTCCATCATTAATCCATGACATAAATTATATATACCCCAATCCTTATCATTCTTTGACTGCAACATTCCTAATGGAAAACTGCTTGATTGACACAGTCATGTTCCCAGATTCCTTCTGTGCTGTTTACAGCAACAGCCCTGTTACTGCTTGCCAAATATCTTACAAAATTAATTTAGGATATTTTACCATCCCACTCTGAATGGAACTTTTCGAAATTGCAAGAAATGTCAAGACATTATGGTAGTCACCACATAAATTTTCCCTGAGTTTGAGCTCAAAAGGATCCATGAAAATCTGTTTACAACATGCAGGAGAGACACAGGCTCTCTTGAAATTTGAATTCAGCACTTGAGTTCCTGCCTTCCAGAGATACTCAGTGATGAGTCCTACACTTATAACCACTAAGGACTGTGTATTTACTACTTTAGTCTTCATAAGTACTAAGTGGACAGAAAAAGTTTCCAGATTTGTCTCTTGAGGAGCAGCCTCTTGCCAAAGCACTTTCCATCCAGCTGGAAGGAGCATTCCTCAGCTCTGCAAAGAGCAAATCCAGTGGGAGCCATCCCAGCTCTCCTGGATAAACATGCAAACATGGGATGCAAAAAGGAACATCTGCTAGGAGGGAGATAGAAAAGAGGGGAAGCAAAGCACAGATGTGTTTTCAGTTCTTCACCTCCCCGCTACTCAGTGTGTTACTCGGGGCTGCCTGGAGAATTGCACGGCACAAACACTGTCACAACAACATGGCTGGTTTGACTTCTACAATTTGTCCAGTGGAAGAAAGAATGACAATAATGCTGGAGGCAAAGTGCATGATAATTATCCCAGTGACCACTTCCATGTTCATGCACAGCTGCTTGTTTCAGGGTGCCAGGAATTCCTCACTCCAGATGAGCTCTGCATCCACTTGTTTGCTCAGATTTGCACTTTCCTTTTATTTCCACCAAATCAGTCATTATTAACCACTGACAGTTCTGCTGGGCAGTGGGATGGACAATGTGCTCCAGGACACCTTCATAGAGGGTGGAAGGAGGAGTTTTAAATCATGCCTTACACTTTAACTATCCCACTTACATGTAGAATGCATGATTTTTGTCCATGACCTTGACAGAGATGGGGAAGAATCTCTGTGTTATCACTTGTGAAATGGGCTTTCTTTCTCTGCAGTGTAAGCATATCATTACTTTTAATACATTAATTTTATGCCCGCAGTTCCTACGTTGTGCTATCACTTCTCATTTTTTGTTAGCATCATAATGTTTTTCTCTCACAATTTTCTAGGAGCTTTAAACTATTTTTAAATTGCTGTCTATTTTATTTTAACTGTGATCTCCCATCCCTTTTATAGTTCCTTGCTATATTTCCCTCTGGTTTTGCTTCATCTTCTAATTTCATTTTCCCTGGCTTCATTATTTTTATGCTGGCTCTTTGAAGATTGTTTTCCCACACGTAGCTCTTTTGTTCCATGTACCACTGAATTGTTATTTACTCTTTGAAACAGAGATTGGGATGCCTCCACCTAGCCGGTGGTCACATCTCATATATAATGTGTTATCAAGGATTGTAAAAGAGTCCACCTCAGTGGTGATTATTTTTATTAACAGTGGCTCACTCTGGGAAGATGCTGAGTGTACACAAAGAACAGGAGCTGAGCTCCCCTCAAAGCTGATAAGAGTTTGCTGTGACAAAGCCTTTGTGCTTTCGCTGGAGCAGTGATAGAGATCATTTCCAGGAGAAGGATTTTCTCTGGGATTATGACTACACAGGTACTCACCCCATTCTTGAACTTTAAAAAGTGCTTAACACTTGGTTTCCACATTGCTTAAACCTTAACCTGACATATGAGATGTCACCCTCCAGGAATTTGGGGGCAGCAGTTAAGACCAGACACAAACTACTGGAAGCAGTGCAAAAAGCAGCCCAGATACAATGTGTAAGCAGGAATTTCTCCTTTTCTGTCTGTATTGAGGTGAAAAACAAACAGGCAAGTCACTTTTGCTATATTGTAAGAGGTTTTCAGTTTCTTTGCCTTTTTTTTTCCCAATGAACAGTAAATGAATTGTGCCATGAAAGTTTAGTATAAATTAAAATTTCTGCTGTGTATTTTCTTTTGAAGAAATTTAGGGAAACCATTGATTCAATGGGCAACTAAATTCCTGCCTTCTACCTCCCCTTCATGAACCAAAGCTTGGACAATTAAAGTACAAATTGTCCTTTTTCTTCCCTTATTTCCTTAACATGGCTGTCATTGTAGCACAGATAGACAAAAAATATGCTTAGAATAGTGATTTCACAGAATTTAATCCATGCTTAGCAGGAAACCTGGAAGTTCTCTTTGTTTCTTCCCTCCCTTCCTCACTTCTCTTTTTCATTCTTAAAACTTTGTGGTTTATCTGTTCAGCAGCAGCACATTTAAAATATTGAAATGGAGAATCAGCAGCATCTTGAAATGGAGATGGGATGGGACAGGAGGAGAACAGAGGAGAAATATACAGGTTATTAACACCAGAAGTTCTTGTGCCATAAATAGTTTTATTATTGGAAATCTGGATGCTAGGTTTGTGGTTTTGATCTTGGACAGGGAGTGTGAATTTCACAGAGGTATGGACACAACCACAGACTTGCTTTTGGGGCAAAGCCAAATCCAGGAGTGTGAAATAAAGTGAATTCAGACAAAAAGAGAAAACCCTCTGGAACCACTCCTTGTAATGTTTTACAACCTCATTCTCTTTCCATTGAACTCTACCTGCCTTAATCTATATTTGTCTTGTCAGTTAAAGAACTTTATCTATAGTCAAAGTTGTCTAGGCAGCAGGAAGATGTTTTGTATTTAAGACTATTTAGTTCCTCAGAACTCAGGATATTTTCAGGGTTTTTACTTTATGAGATAAAGAGAGGAATCAGAGCTAAGCTTGTCCTTTTACTTTCTGATCTGAGAATGAAAAAAGAAAAAAAAAAAGGAGAAAAGAAACCTCATAAAGTGGCAGTTTCCTCTTGTCCTACCATTTTTTGTCTGGGCCTGGCTACAACCTCCTGTCAGGGAATTGAAGGAGTGATGAGGTCTCCCCTGAGCCTCCTTTCCTCCAGACTGAGTCCCCCCAGATCCCTCAGCTTCTCCTCACCAGACTCATGCTCCAGCCCCTTCCCCAGCTCCGTTCCCTTCTCTGGACACACTCCAGCACCTCAGTGTCATTCCATGAGACTAGCACAATCTCCTGGACAAGAAATCAGAAATACATGAGAAAATTGAGAATATTGCTACCCAAATACACCAGATTTATGGCACAGTTGTTGTTATCATGAACACAATGTGTGTTACTCTGTGTGCTCAGTTGGGCTGTGTGCTGGATGCAGAGGTCCAATGTATTCTGCATGTCCAGACTGAGGAAATTGATAGCTTTGATAAATTGAAAAGAAAGGATTTCCCCTACAGGCATTGTTCAGTCTCTCTTTTCTGGACTTTTCCAGTCCCCCATGGGCAGGTGGGGTTTCTCTGTGGTCTCCCACAACCATCCAGAGAGAAAGGGTGGCATGAAACTCAACACTCACATAGCACTTCTCACAGCGAGTGATTCTTGGGAGCATTTAAACATATTTGGGTGATTTAGGAACATACCTTGATATGCAAACTGGGGTTTTCTAAAGCCCCCTGCATCAGAAATCATAGAAACAAGAAAAGCTTTTGGTTGAAAGATCACTTTTAGAAATCATCCAGTTCCAACACCCTGCCATGGGCAGGGACATCTTCCTCTGTCCCAGGTTGCTCCAATCCCCGTCCAACCTGGCCTTGGGCACTTCCAGGGATGGGGCATCCCCAGCTCCTCTGGGCCATCCATGCCAGGGTCTCACCACCCTTACAGGGAAGAGTTTCTTCCTGATTATTTTAAACGTATTCTCAGTATAAAGCTGATGTTTTCTAGCATCAAAGACCCCACAGAACCACAGAATTCCAGCCACAGGTTGGAAAGGACCTCAGTGGCTCCTCTGATCCAACCTCTCTGCTCAAGCAGGGTCACCCTAGAACAGGATTGCATCTGGAATATCACACAGAAGAAAAGATTTTGTTTAATTCTCCCAACATGTTTGCCAGAACTGCTCATTAAAAAGTTGTCAGGCAGTCAACGTGGCAGGTTGCCCTTTGTTACCTGTTTGATTTCCTCTAATGAAACAATCAAGCAATTTTTCTGTGATTTCCTCGTCTTCACCAGAGGGAAAAAAAAATAAAAGTAACTTAAACAACACTACTTTTTGCCTTCAAATTCAGGTCTAAAAAGACTTGAACATGCAGGCATGAGTCCCCCTGTTCCTAGACCAAGGCTTAATTATCTGGATTTTAAACACATTTTTTTGATTTAGTACCGCTGCCTGATAATTAGCTCTTTCTTTTTTTTTTTTCCCCTCACTGACTTTGTTTGATAAGGCTTTTACAGAGCCTTGGCATGCATAACTCTGTAAGTCCCATTTGTAAGGCAGCACATCCCTCTGCCTCTCTCTGCTCTGTCCCAGTTTGGAGCAGAACAAGAGCCTAATTGGCACTGTGTAAAAACCCCTGCATTTGGGAGAGCTGTGCCTCCATTTGATAAATAAAGATGCAAGAGATGAGAAAATTATAACTAATTCATGCCTTGAGCCATCTACGAGTTAAGAAAGAAGTAAAATGGGAAAAGAGACTCAAAAAGAAAAACAGGTGCATTTGGAAGGTAAATAGTCTACTTTGGAAACAAAGAATCTGGAGTTTTTTAAGAAATGGTTGAGAGCAAGTGATGATTTATGAGATCCATTGGATCAATAAAAAGTTCCCATTGAATTTTGAAGGTGGAGAGGTTAAAAATCAAATAAATAAAATTAAATTAAATTAAATTTTAAAAAAAAAAAAAAAAAAAAGCCTTTGCAGGACTTTGCCCTGTCCCACTTTTTAAGGAAAATTTCTGTGATAAATCAGAACCTGGCCCACATGGACTGAATGAAATCTGGATCCCTGCTGTAGAAAGCTTCTGTTATTGTTAACACAATATTTTTTTAGTTAACTTAGGGATATGATTTATCAGAGAGTCCTCAAATCAGGTGTCTGGATGCTGGGAAGGGGACACTGTGGGGACAACCCCTTGGCATTACAAGGACAGAGCAAAAATTGAGCCATACTCCTCTAGAACATCATTTCAGCCTGTGGTGACTTGCTGTGAAGGAACTTCAGAATCCAGAGATGTCTTCATTGTCTGTAAAACCCTTCAGCAACACAGCAGAATAATGATTTTAAGTGCTCTTTCATAGTACCTCACTATGGAATCAGAAGCATCACTGATCTAATAGTGATGATGAAAGTCACTCAAATGTTTATCTTTATTTTTTAAATGATCTGATAGAAAAAAAATCCCATATTTTATCTGCTGCTTTATAGCTTTGAGGTTAGGATGATAGTTCAGGCTGAAAGGTGATCATCTATGCTCACTGGAATCTAATTGTGTGCATGAGAATTGTATAATATAGAATAAGAATAAAGAATTGTATAATTGTGTTTGGGAGCCCTTTCTTCCTTTCTTAATTCTAATTGGTTGTAAATCAACTTTCATGTAGCACTAAATCCTCTGAACAATAAATCACTTGAACAATAAAGCTTTTTAATTTCAGGAGTCTGCCTGTTCCCTGTGGGAAGACTGGGAAAATCTTCTTTTCTGGGATTGAATACCAGACCTGGCTGCTTCTCAGCTATCCTGGGACAAGATGTGAGTTGAAATGGGGAAGTACCCCCAGGGGTACAGGGCTAGAAGGGAAATGGCAACAACTCCAACAATTTTTCATAGAGCACAAGAACTCTTGATTCCAACATGCACGGAAGGAAAGGGACCAGCATGGCTGAGTAAGGACCTTGTGGTCATAATGAAACAGGGGGAAAAGTGTATAGGCAGGGACATTGACATTGGGAAAAATCTTGGGATATTACAGTGCTCAAGATGAGGTTGGAAGGTCTGTGAGTGACCTGATCTGATGGCTGATGTCCTGGGCCGTGGCAGGATGGCAGGACCAGGTGATCTTTAAAGGTCCCTCCTACCCCAAACCATTCTCTGGTTCTCTGAACCATTTGTCTGTGTCATGTCTCTGCTCAATGCATTCAGGAAGAGCTCTCATCCTGCTCTGTGGATCCAGTTTGTGAATTAAAAAGAATTTCTAATATATAGTGTTGTGCCAATTCCAGAGTTCTTTTTTTATTAAGCAATTCCCGGAATGGCCTGACATTTTAATAAAGAATTATCATCAGATGTGCCCAGGGAGGAGGGATGAAAGGAGAATTCTAGTTCAGTGGAGCCATCAGCTACACTGAGACATGCACATGTTTACTAACCAGCAAATATTACTGCTTCTGCCCTTCTGGTGTGTTTTATTAGATCTTCTCTTTCCTGAAATAAAATAAGCTCTCAGCTTCCTCAACAGAACAAGAAAAAAACAAGAACTTCCTTTGGAAAAATGGAAACCCAATTCTGAGACATAGGAAAATGTTGTCACACAAAAATTTCAAGACAAAAGCCATCAGAGTTTGGTATCACACCTGAGATTTTATTCCAGTTTCCATGACCTAAATAATGATTTTTGAAGGACGGGTGAAAAGTATTGGTATCTTTACCACATGTGGAAAAAGGCTTTCTGTCACTGTAGGTGCAGCACACAGGAAAGGTTTTGAAATTACAGAGAGTGAATTTCTGGGAGATAAAAGTGCTGCATGGGGAAACATCTTGTAAACTATGTCAAAAAATCCTTCTAAAGCTACAGAAGAAACACAGGAGCTGACAGCACACTTACATTGGCTCTTCAGAACACTGCATTGCCAGCTGAAAGTTTACAGGGGGTCAACCATTTTTAAAAAATTAGGAATTCAGTGGTCTACAGAGAAGGCACCAAGCATTTTAAACTATTAGCTCCTGTATGAGAGAAAATGAAGAATGTTTATTGAAAGTAAAAGAGAGGAGAGAGGGTTCTGGAGTTTACTCCATGGTGCCAAAAATACACTTCTCAATTTTTTTTCTCCAGCTTTACTTCAAATATCATTGCAAGATATTACACAGGTCTGGTCTCTGTGGATTCTTATTTTAATTTCTGAAGAGATCTTTAGGTTAAGAAAAAAAAAAAAAAATTGCAGAAGGCATCCACCTCCTTTGTAGCAGAAACCTTGAGATTATCTAATGAAGCTAAACATGAAATGAGCAATTTCAGAGTCCTGCAGCCTGGGGTACTGCTAGATGGAAAACATCTGGCAAATTCAGAAGTGCAGGAGAGATTTAGGAAGGTAACAGCTTGCAAGGGCTGGAGGTGAAGGGCAGAGTAAGGTTGGGAGGAGGGATGGGGTAAAGAGGTGGAGGAGAGATGCTGAGAAATGTGGTTTTGAAATGTGAGCTGATGAAGGGATCCTATGGGAAAGAGGAACAATTCTCTTGGATGGGGATGGCAGGACATGAAATATCAAGCTTGAACTGGAGCAAGCAATGTTCCTCCAGGGCATTTATGAATAAAGCAGCATAAATAACAATCAGGCAAAACCTAATGGATCTGAGAGTGTGTGAAGACAAACACAAACTGATTTCTCAAAGGCTTCCCCAGAAACATCTCTGCAGTGACAGGACAAGTGAGATGGCTTTCTGCTGAAAGAGGCTGGATTTAGACTGGGTGATAGGAAGAAATTCTTTGCTGTGAGGGTGGTCAGGCACTGACACAGCCCAGAGAAGCTGTGAATTCCCTGTCCCTGGAAGTGTTCAAGGCCAGGCTGGATGGGGCTCTGAGCAACCTGGGATAGTGGAAGGCTCCCTTCCCATGGCAGGGAACTGGAACTGGGTGATCCTTGTGGCCCCTTCTAACCCAAACCATTCTAAAATGAAAAAATCCACAATTAATTAAAGCAACCAGAGAGAACGATGAAAACTGACTGTGCATTTTTCAGCAGCAACAATTGCAATCAGTGCTGATTAAATTATTGAAATTTTCAAGGATTTGCTACTTAGAAAATGGCAAGAAGAATTATCCACTATCTGTTTTCTCAGAGTTACCCCTGTGAGTGATTACCAGAGCTGCTGACTGACATCCCAGCCATCAGATGTCTCATCACACAAGTTCACAGTCTCATTTGACAACTGGTTGGGAATTGAAGTGAGTCAAGTTTGCCCATGGCCACACACCCCAGCAGTGCCAGCTGCACAACAGAGCAGATTTCTTGAAATTCCAGCTCTGTTATCTGAAGTGATTCAAAGAATAGGAGCTTTTTAGGTGAAAGCAACCAGTTAAAATGGAGACTGGAAATTATTATTATCACTATTGACTTAATTATGGGACATAAGAGGCCAGATAAATAGACTGATGAATAAGTAGTCCAGAGGAAATCTGGTAGAAAGAGGATTCTCCCTGCTAGAGCTTAACTTGCCACAATTATCTAATAATCACAGTAAATATGGAGATCAGCAGATTATTTTCTCAACATCAAATGACTTATGTGGCATGTCAGCAAAACACCCAGGAGAATAAAAAACACCAGCAACTGCTCTCTAATTACTCTTTTCAGATGGAGTAATGATCTTTAATGTGCAGTGGATCTCATTAATTAACTCTCAGATTTTAATTAACTCTTTGCCTAATTTACCTGCCATAATACATTATCAAAAATGTCATCTTAACAGGTTTTTTTGCTCATTTGGGGAGGAGAAAGAGGAAACTGTATGCTCATAAGGGGTTTTTGTTTCCTCTTTTCTGGAGACTCCTCTGGTAATAAGCAACTTGCCTAATACAGATATATGGAGTAAGATAATATTGAAAACTCCAATGTGTTTGGCAGCCCAAATCTAAAGAATTCAAGGAGAGATAGAGCATTACAGTCTTCAAATGTGCCTCACACATTTTTTAGGGTTTCTTCAGGTGCTTTTAAAAATTATGAACTGAAGCAAAACTCCTCTCTTCAAAAGGAAACAGCAAATCTGTGGGAGTCAGAGCCAGTTTGTGATGTCCCGGGTCTGCTACACCAGCCATGGAAAGAAATGTACTCTAAGTCTTATTTATTGTTAACAACTCCCTCCTTAAACACTAAATATTCTTCCTGTCCCATAAAAACAAATATCTGAGTGTTCCCTACACATTTTAAAATTTACTTTTAATCCAGGTAGTGTAACTAAAAATAAATACAAAGTACCCACTTTGCTTGTGGCAGGAATCCCATGGAATGATGTACAAGGTTCTTCCTTGGGTTTGCTTCATTAGTGCTGCCCCTATCGAGGAGCACAAACTTCATGGTGGAAATTAATGCATTTGGGGTTTCATTGCCCTCAATATGAGTTTTGCTCATGCTGGAGTAGATTTATCCTTGCTATTCCTTCCTGGGGAATAGTGGTAGAGTCACTATCTTCTTACAGTAGGGGAAGAGTCTTTCCTTGAGGTCTTTCCTTAGAAGTCCAAAGTGAGAGTTCCCTCAGACTTCTTCCTGCCTAACAGCTCCCTTCAAAGAATGGAGACCAAACTATTGTCCCCTTGTGGTTTGTAGGTGAGCACCTGATTTTCAGTCCTGTCTTCACCACTATGTTCCCATTAAATCCTTGTTTCTCTCATTTCTTCTTCACGCATCTCCCATATTTAACCACACTTTGTAGCCTTAGCAAATCATAGAAAATCAGGGAATATCCTGAGTTGTAAGAGACCCCCAAGGATCCTTTAAGTCCAGTTCCTGATCCCTCAGAAAACATTTCTCCCTTGGCATGGACAAGACCATAGAGTTTCTATTTCATGCAGGCACTTAAGGAGTAGAGGAAAATAAATGCCTTCCTTGCACTGACATTTTGGCTTACAGTTTTGCAGAAGACCTATTGCATTTTCTCCCTCCCTCCAGTATTTCCCAGCATTTCTAAGGCACGCTGATGGATATTTTTAGGCAAACCTCAGTGGGAAGATGTTCTGTTTATAGTCAGGCACTTATGAAGATGAATTTGCTGTAAACAATGACTGTGCTTGACAGTGATCCTGCCCTGATCTTACATTTATTGATGTAGGAAATTAGAGACTTGTGCTAAGCTGAACTAAGTGCCACAACTACAGCTACAGACAACAGAGACCCCTTAATTACCTAAAATAATAACAATAAAAGAGTTCAAATTTGTTTCAAGGGTATTAGATTTTGTCAGATTCCCCTTACTTTATCTCCCCAATATGCATGGATCCACAAGATTTTTTCCTGATGTTTCCTAAGTAGGAGAGCAAGTTAATCATGTAACATGACAAACTTCTGGAATGTAGACTGTGGAAGGAGTTCTGTAAGGAAAAAAAGAGATGGCTGAAGTCACTCATTTTGGGTTTGGCTGTGGTATAAAAGTCAAAGACATAGAACCTGCTCTTGAAGCACTTGAAACTAACATTTTCTGAATTTTAATTTGGTTTATTCCTTCTGTTTATTCCTTCCTTCAGGGAAATTATTTCATCTTGGACAAGAACAAGGTGAGATTAGAAAGACTGTTGACTTTAGGCTTCTTCTGGTCCTTCTGAAAATGCTTTATGAAAATTATGATTTTGCAATAGCAAAAGCAAAAACTATACTTAATAACAGTAGTAATTTTATTTTTCTCCTCTGTTATAAATTTGATGTAGATGCAAGATTTGATAAGGAGGAAACAAGAGGTGAAGAACTACTGAATGTTTTTCAATCACTGGGATAAAAAAGCAGAAATGTGCAGGTAGTCTTTAAAACAACACCCACTGCTGTGGCTGCAACCTCTGGAGTGAAAAGCGGCTGAAGGGGATTGACCAGATATGGCAGCAAGTTAATGGTGAGGTAAATTCTAAGAGAGAGAAAAAAAAATTAGAGGTGTTTATCTGTCCATCTTGCCCTCAGGACTTCAAAAATAATACATGTTGTTGAGAAAGATTGAATTATGTTAAGTAAAATATTCCTCTCTAAGCTGCAGAAACTCTTGCCTGCAGTAAGAAATTGCTCTCATTTTTGGTAACTAAGACATTCACAGCCAGATAAATATTTGATCCTAAGCTGTCCAAAAAGAAATTTATCCACTTATAGGAAAATAGCCCCCATTCTTGCTGTGCCTTGTCTTGATCCAAGAACATGACAGGAAACTTATGGATGCTCATTATCTAACCCAGGGCTCAAGCCTGCCCTGTGGGAGACCTTTACACTGTGACCCCTGCTGAAAGGGATGTAATCCACAAGAAATTCAAATTTTGGGCTTTTTTTTAGAATTCCTTTCAGGTGTTTCTCGAATGGACATGTGAATTTCCCATTTTTAATCCATTATCAACTAGATTAAAATCCTGAATATATTAATGTAACGTGATGTTGGAAGATATCCTTATCCATGGTGAAAGAACATCCAGCATTTGTATCCCACATCCTGTAATTTCTTCCCTTCTGGATCATACCTGTATTTATTGCTTATTGCCTACACTTACTGGAAAATTATCATAGGTGGCTTCAGTTTTAAAAAACTTTAATCACACCTTCAGGAAGCGATGTCCCACTTTAAGTCATTAGATAAATGGTTGTAGGTTTGTGTTTCTACTCTTTTTTAAATTGGTTGAGATTTGTCCAGAGTTCCCAGTATTGTAATCATAGATGGCAAGAGACTGAACAAAGCCCTGATTCAAAGGAAAGACAAATTACCTCTTAATCTTGCAGCATCATCCTAAAGGATAAACAAAGAGAGAAATGTTGGTAAACAGTGGTCACCAATTGTTGCAATGTTGTGGGTCCCCAGGACGAGGTGAGAGATGAGAATTGACCACAAGTTTTCAGAAGGCTGATTTATTATATCATATTATGATATGATATATGATATGATAAGAAATTATATACTAAAACTATACTAAAGAAAGAGAAAGGAGTCATTAGAAGGCTAGAGAAGAAAGATAATAAAAAACTCGTGACTGACCAGACAATCTGACACAGCTGGACTGGGATTGGTCATCAAGTAAAAACATTTCACATGGAACCAATCAAAGATGCACCTGTTGGTAAGCAACCTCCAAACCACATTCCAAGCAATCAGAAAATTATTGTTTACATTTCTTTTCTGAGGCTTCTCAGCTTCTCAGAAGAAAAATCCTGGTGAAGGGTTTTTCAGAAAATATCATGGTGACAGTAAACACTGAACAGAGACCTGCAGAGTCTCTGGAAATCTGGAATTTCCCCTTAAATTGTCAGTGCTCTTCTGGTCCTAATATCCACAGACAGCCCAGCACTTTTCTAACTCAGAAATTTCACTGTTGGGGGTATCCTGCACTGGCTCACATCCCAGGTGGGTGAGTTACACATTCAGCACAGAGAAAAACAAACTGATAAGTCCTCAAGTCAGTGACTTAATTGATGAGGGCAGTGAGGAATCAGCCTTGAGAATCCTCTGCTCAGAGCAAGAAGTGCCTTTCCTCTCTTCACAACAAAGCAAGGCTTCCAACCAGCAACATCCCCTTTCCTATCATTCACCAACATCTTGATTTACAGCACCAGGGATCTAGAATTCTCCTGCTGGTCTCCAGTAGTTAGTTGATTGATTGATTGATTGATTGATTGAATGATTGATTGAGTTGCAATGATTTCCAGCTATCAGTGATGCAATGCCCAGGGGAAAGGCAGTTGCTGCTCTCCCACTGTTGAGTCAAGGTCAGATATTTTCTGATTCAACCCAATTCTCTCAGTTTACAATGGGAAGATGGGCCTGCAGTTTATTCCAAGTCTAATTGTCCAACTTTGGTGCTGATTTACTGGGCTTTAATTAATGACAAAACAAAAAAGAGTTCTTTCAGATCTTTGGGAACACTGACTTTTAGTGGGGCTTAATGACACTCATTAGATGTTTCACCACCATCCCTCTATTTATATCCAAATGAAGGAAGCTTCCTCAGTGTGGCCTAAAATATCTAATTATGAATTTCTGGCTTCAAACGGGACCATGTAGGTTTCCCCAATCATTCCCTGTAGTTTTCCAGCACTTTGTTTTATCTCAAAAGCTCATAACAAGGCTGGAATAACTCCTCTGATGACAATTCCACAACTTTCATCGACAATTACTTCTAATCCCAGAATGATTGTTAAGTTATGATATTTCTTTTCATGTTACTTTCACGTCCTCGTTAGTGAAGTCCCCCAAGTTTTGCACACCCTGCTTTGTTCTTTTTATGGGCTCCACTTGACTCTAAGAGATGCTTGAGCCCTTCTACACCAACTCTTTAAGCAATGGCTGCATCATTTCCTCTGAACAGAGGCTGCTCAACTTATTATAAATTACCAAAAGCCTATATACAAAATTTTCATCTTCATTTCATATCTCCCCTCTCAGCTCTCTTCTAAAGAACCACCGTATTGGGATAACTTCAGCATTTGTAGTCCAACTCGTTAGTGTGGTATAGATTATTATATTTTCTTGTAAGCACTCCCTTTTGAGCAGCCATGCAATTTTTTTGGATGTTTGAGGAAGTCAGAGGAAGAATTTTTTTGTTGTTGTTTTCAGTTATTAGGTTTTTCGTGTGCTCAAAGACTTATTTAATCATACATAAAGAACTTGGGCTGTTTGTCTTAAAAAAGGACAACCAAGAGGTGACTCTATTATGGCTTAAATATCTCCACAGGGAGAAATACCAGGTGGTAAAAAGATCTTTAATTTAGTAGAGAAAGACATAACAAGAAACAGAGCCCAGAAGCAAGAAACATATAAATTCAAATTAGAGACCAGACATGAATTCTAAAACACGTGAAAAAAATTAACATACATTAAAATTCCCAATGATCTTGGTGAATGCTCCATCTTCCTGGGCTCTACAGACCATATGCAGGTGGTTCTTAGTTTTTTTTTTTCCTGGAAAGTATTTCTCACAAATATGCATTTTGGATTCATCACAGGATAAACCGGAAAAAAAAAATTGGATTTTTTTTCTTCAGAAAGCTATAAAAGATGTTTTAATAATTCTTATGGGCCTCAAAACTTGTGAAATATTTGATTGACAAGACAATCCTGTTGCTATGGATATTAGGGGAAAAACTGACAACAGCAGGATGGGAACTGAGTTGTGAGACAGATAGCTTGATGTATAAAGGGTCAGAGCAGATTTAATTTCTGTGTGACACATACACACAGAACCTGTCTTCACTAACAGAAATATATAGAAACAGGCACACTGAGGAGGAAAAAAAACCTCACAGAAGCATATGGGCCATCCTGCTCCCAGATCTCACTCTGGATATAAGTGGGTGGAAGAAAAAATAGTGTAGGACAGATATTAATTCATTTACTCACAGAACAGCCTAGGTTGGAAGGGACAACAAAAGACCATCTGGTCCAAGTTTCCATGGGAAAGGGAGCCCAGATGACGTCATCCAGCACCCTGTCCCATCCCACCCCATCCTGAGAACCCCTCATGAGGTTGTTTTGTTGGTTGACTGTTCTCACTGTAAGCATTTTCTCCCTTATATCAAGATGAGACCTCTCCCATTGGTACCAATTTCTCCTCTTTTTCTGCAAATGGCTTCTCATGAATAGGGAGACTCTGTTCTTCTTGAGCCATCCTCTAAGTACTGAAATATTTTGCTGAGGTCTTCCTGATCTTTCTCTTCTCCATGGGAGACATCACTTTTTCACTATTTCTTCACAGGACAGGTTCTCCAGCCCTTTGATCATCCTTCCCTCCTCTTGAGCTGTTTTGCCAGTCTTCTTGAATGCCAAACTTTTGTGCTGGATTGCATTTTCTACAGAAGAATGATTCTAATTTTGCTTTAAGAGACTCGCTCTACCAATCTGAGCCCCGCATGTTAATTTCTCAAGATCATTTTGAATGTTAATCCTATCCTTTTAAATCCTTTAATAACCTCTTTCTTTTTAATGCCTGAAGTGCTTTTCCTATAGCATCTTCTTCATTTCTGGTAAAAATACTGAAAATATAAAATCCAGAAGCAGTTGCTACTTGATTTTTCCCCTAAATTCTGCAACATCATCATAGCCAGCTGCACCCTCATTTTACAGTAGTTACAAGGAAAATGCATATTCCCCTTTTAAAAGACTTTGTGAGGATTCTGGTAATGAAAGGGTGTGGGCCTGGCTCCCTGCCTTGTCAGTTAGCCACATTTTGCTAAAAATAACAAGGAGAAAGGGAAGATCAGTTTTGTGCTGTAGATGCTTAGAGATCTCAATAGCAGCAAGTTCTTGAATGAATTTGCAGTTTTGTCTTCTAATCCTGTAAATATTTCTCTTTCATGCAAGGTTACAGGAGAACTTGGATAAGTCAAGAACCACCTCAGATTTTGGATGAAGTGCTTTGCCATGGCATGCAAAGACCTGGTACAAACAGTTACTGCAGGAGAAATGAGCCAACAACAATCTCACCTGATCTTAATTTCCTGTTCTTTACTTTGGCAAATGTCACATAGAATGAAGTTCATGTTCATCCAGTTGAAGTTGCATCTTAAATTTGTCACAATCAATTTTATATATTTTGTTTCCCTTTGCTCTGCATTGGTCTTTTCATCAAAAGAAACATTAAATTGAACCCCTTAATACACAGGCCTCAAGCTCACAGCAAACACATGGGGCTCTAAACCACTCATTTTCCCACTTTTAAAAGTTTGATCCTTCTGGAAGCTGTGGTCACACCAAATCACAGAGTCATGGAATTTCTGAGGTTGCAAAAAGGCAACAAGATCATCAAGTCCAAGCTTCAACCAAACACCACCATGCCATTAATGTGCCACACCTGCTTGGTTTTGAACCCTTCTGAGGATGATGACTTCACCACTTCCTTGGGGAGCCTTTTCCAGTCTTTAATGATTCCTGGTAACAGAGGAAACCTTTCTTACAGGCTCACTTCCATTGATGTTTTACTGCTGCTGTCAAATATTTGTTACAGCACGTGATCCTTTGGGACAAAAGCCTCCAGGGTTCAGGGACAAGTGGACCCAGCAGCAGTGCAGTGGTCCATGCTTAGCCTGATGGATCAAAATACTGCAGGAAAATAGGATTTTATTCCGTGCACTGTGAGGACTGATGCAGTTGCTCATGCAGTAGAGATGTAACGACACCTCTGGGTTATACACACAATTATTTCAGTGTAAACACAGGAAAACGTTGCTTACAGAAATAGTTACCCGCAGTTCTAACTTGCTCTGCTCAGGTATTTACCTAATTTGAAACAAGAAAGGCAGTCATTATGTATTAAACTCTCCCAGGACACACTGAACAAGTTTTCCCTGAATAATTGTGTAGATAGCTCTGAAAAATTGGTCTTGGAGTGCCTGTAGCAATAGATACATTCATCATGAGAGCACTACCAAAATGCTATATTTAAACTTATCTAAGACTCTGAGAAAGTGGGAGTCTTATTAATGCAATTGTATTTGCAAACACAATCTAGTTAAAGGAGAATGGAAGGAATATAGATTACTCTTCCCCAGAGAGAGAGTCATTTTCTTCAGAGGCTAATAAAAAAATGATCTACACTCAGGAGGTTATTTTTCTAAGTTAGTTGCACTCAAAAAATGATAAATAAATAAAATAATATTTAGCACTGTATTAATTGGTAGGGAAAACACTTTTAACACATCAGACATCTGTAATATGTTTTTCTACACACCCATATTGTAATACAGATAACGGATTTAATTAATGCCTATTTGTTTGCAGAAGTGTTCCCATCATTTATTTTAATGGCATCCATCATGGAAAACCATCTGCTGTTCACAGGGATGTTATTTATATTTCTATTGAGATTCCATTTAAGGATAGAATTATCAAATAATTGGCTATCAGATGTTAAAAAATATTTATATCCTCTCAGTTTATTTGAAATGAAACCTGCTTAAGGTGTGATAATCTCTGCCTGTTTCAGTCTCTAGATTTAATCAATTTAAGGACTAAAGTAAAAAAAAAGGGGTTTTTTTTCTTTTTTTTTCAACATTATATACAGATAGTAAGGGTAAAATATGCAGAAATAGGGCACACACCTTCCTCCCTAGAGAAAATCATCATTTCAGGCTGGCTACTGAGGCTCCCCCGTGCCACAGACGTGTATTTAGAGTCCTGAAATCCTACCAGGAAAAGACAGTGTGAAAAACTGACAGCTACCTAAGCTACACCTTTAAAAGTGCATGCCAGAGCTCCAGGAATTTAATAACTCAGTCTCCTGTAGCCCTTGTACATATTTTCAGGAATATGACACTTCATTTTCTTATCCCAGGTAAATATTATACCTAATCAGACATTTCTATGGTGATGATAACAAAGATTTTCAGAACAAAATGTGTCAAAGGAAGTGTTTCTAACCAAAGGATGGATTGGAGCTCAGCTCAGCATTGAAGAGATATTTAAGGTGAGTATTAAAAACAGAGAGCAGGTGGCACAAGAAACAAGTTTGTACTGTGAGGAGGAAAATACAATGCCCAGGATCTCATTTCTACTTCTAATGCTGTCATTTTTTATGCACTTCTCACTGGAACAGATTGTTGTATAATGCAGGGTGAAGAGCTGAGTGCAGATATTGGTGTGAGGTGTTCAACAGATCCATCTTCAGATTGAGATATATCTGTGTCAGAACATCTGTCCTTCTCTTGGGGGTCTGCAGCTGCTCTGCATCTTCCTCACCAGGAAGATCTCTGCTCTCTGGTGAGCAGTGACAGCACCTGAAGGAATGGATGGGGCTGTGCCAGATGAGGTGTAGGTTGGATATTAGGAAGCAATTCTTCATCCAGATGGTGGCTCGCACTGGAGCAGGCTCTCCAGAGAAGTAGTCCTGGCACCAAGACTACCAGAGCTCAACAAGTGTCTGTACAACTCTCTCAGACACAGGGTGGAATTTCTGAGGTGCCCTGTGCAGGACCAGGAGTTGGATTCATTCATCCTCAACTCAGGATGTTCCAGGACTCTATGAAGAAACTGGAGAGTCCCAGGAATACGTGATTTGTAATATGGACAATTCCCTCATGTGGTGCAGAAATGGTCTTGGGATCCTTGAATACCAACTTCAAAATTCAGTCACGTGCAGTTATCATGAATAGCAAGCCTAGAATGACTCACAAGTTTTTTATTTACTTTTTAAGAATATGTAGAAAAAGAACAAGGGAGAGGAAGGCCAAGCTGGTTGGGGCTTTAAGCACTCTGGTCTCATGGAAGGTGGCTCTGCCCATGGCTGCAATGAGATGAACTTTAAAGTCTCTTCCAACACAGGCCATTCTAAGATTCTGTGAAAATATGAAAACACGAACTCTTCTGACAGAGCTCTGCAGGCATCACTATGAAAATGCCAGAATGTGTGGAAATATGTCAAACAAGATGTCCTTAGTGGCTCTGGATTTCTTACAACCTCACTTGTCTGGAAAATTTACTTGAAGCTTTTTGTATTTTACAGCTTTGATTGTGCACATTTTGTCCAAAATGATGACTATCCCACCAAGCCTTTTCTCAGAGGCAGCAATGAACATTGAGGCTGCTTCTTCTACATAAACATTTCTTCCTCCTTGTTGTAATTTATTCATATACTGCCAATGAATAGCATTTTTGATTTCTATTTTGCTCAAGAATTATTTTTAAAGTGAAGGTTATGAAGGAAGGTTAAAAGACAATGAGATGAGTAAAAATATTCCTAATGCAACATGGGGATTTTTTCTGTATAATTTCTACTTAAATAAAATATACTTTTCCCCCTTTTTTTACAAGTTTTCTTTTAAGAAAAGCCAGAACTTTAACTTTCCTCTGATCACAGGAGCATAGACCTCACTCAGATATTGAGCTTATATTTTCATTAATGAAACAATGGACTGGAGGTCATAAAATCCTATTGGGAGTCTGGATTTATCAGTTGCAATACTGCCCTGTGATAATAATTTTTAGCAGCTTGGAGCTTGGTCATATCTTAGTGGCCTTAAGGATAGAAAAAACTAACTCAGAACTTTTTTCCTTTTTTTTAATGATGTACAAATTTTTCTGCTTTTCTATTAGAATTGTCTTTTTTTGTTTTGTCGTTTTAGATAATAACTGGATGTTGTCTTCTGCTTCGTTTTCTGTTTCATGTCCAAAATATTTTACGCTTTTTAAACAAAAGCAGGAAGAATTATAATATTAATATTGGTATTAATAGTAGATTTTTAAAGTTGCCCAACTCTCAGTCAGCTCCTTAGGGAGTGGGAAGTTAACCTCTCAGGCACAGGGTGGAATTCTTGGGGTGTCCTGTGCAGGACCAGGAGTTGGATTTAATGATCCTTGTGGATCCCTTCCAGCTCAGGATATTCTGTGATTCTTTGAACTGTAAGGAATGGGGAGAAATCAAAACAAAATAAATGGAAGCCCAAAGAAAGTCAAAGAGCAGCTTCAAGCTGACCTAGGAATAAATCATAAATTGATCTCTCTACCTGCACTTTAAATCAATATTCTATATATTACCTCTGTGGTTCTGAGTATGATTAATCAAGACTTAATGCTGTGATGGTGTGGCTGATATGTTTAATCACTAAAGCAGAATAACAAAGTGCAATCAATATTGTAATGGAGGCTTTTTTAGCCCAGTGGATTCAAGATGCCAGTTTAGGCAGTAAAGTAGGGGATGTTCTTCAGTACCTCATTTGCCCTGTTTCTGAACAATGGTTTTTTTTCTATATAATGTATATTTCAAAATCCAACTCAGACATCCTCTCAAATTAATGCTAGGAAGAAAAATATTTTAATCAATAATTACTTTTTGGTTTACTGGTTGTTTGGGGGATACTGCTATTTCTTTAATTTGCTTTCCTGTGCAAACACATTTCTCCATGGTCTGGGATGAGGAATTCAATGTTTAAAATAGGATGCAGCAACCTTTCAATCACTGATTTTATTACTATAAAAAATAAATTAAATCACTTTTTTTTTCAATTCTTTACAAAATTGTGCTGTCCCACTATAAATTTCCTATGTATGAAACTACTCCAATGATGATGATGATGATGATGATAATAATAAATAGTAATAATTATTAATAATAATAATGTTGAAGAGTCACTTTGTCAATATTTTGCAAAACAGAGAGAGCTGTTGTAGGACTAATTCTACTTTTTTGCAAAAATGTGGAGGAAAGTAGGAAAGCAATTTCATGAGAACCTTTAGTACCCACCATCCCAAAGTGGAATGTGAAGTGCCATTCCATTTTTTCTGAGAAAAAAGATCCCAGCAGCGTGGAGATGACTGAGAACACAAAAAGAGTTATCTGTGCAAATAACCAATCAATATCAGAATAAAAACTGTTGTTGTGTCTGTTTGCTCAGTGAACCACTCCAACACATAAACTTCAATACAAACCAAATAAATGAAACAGCAGCCTAAACATACTCATGCCTAACTAGTCTTTGTTCTTAAAGGCCTACACTCTAATGAAATTTAGGTGAAATTTAAAATATACTGTGTGTGTTCAGAGGAACTATGAGATCTGATTGCTTTTAGCTCTGCCCTGTGGATTCCTAGTGTCTGTTGAGATGATTGATCTCATAGGATGTTGAGAACCTTAATTCAAGTTTCTCACTGGGTTCAACAATCCATTTTCTTTAAAATTTTTGATTTTTTTTTTGCCTTAATGAGCTCCATCTTTCTGATGAATGAGCAGAGTGAAGCAGCATCAGCACAGACAGACAGACAACACCTCTGAGCAAATGCACTTTCTTTAGAGAAAAGGCAGAAAAAATATTTCTTTTCTGCTACATTTGGCTCAGCCTCCTTACCCAGGGAGTGAGGTCACTAAATTTAAGGCAGATTTAAGGAAAACCAGCCTCTTTTACATGGAAACTTGCTGGCCATTTACAGTTCTCTGCTAGGTGGGAACAAATAAGGAAGGGAGTTCCCAAAGCAGCAGGGAAGGGAGACAGAAAGATTAAAGAAGTTTTTCAGGAGAAAATGGAAAATGTCCTGGCAGGTAAAATAACAAGCAAGGTTTCACAGTAATTTCTGAGGAGTCTCTCATCTCTCAGAGGCTGAGCTGAACTCCTGTTGGGCTAAGTCCAGACCTGGAGCAGGTAAACCCAAGTATATTTGCCTGAAAGTCTTTATAGTATCTGCCTCCTTAAGGAAAACTGAACTGGGTATTTCTTTGAACACTGAACAATTCCAGGCACAGGGAATGGTCTTGGGAAATCTCCAGATGGAGAGATCAAGAAGAGGCAGGAGGCTACTGGTGCAATGCTGGTGGCTGCTTCAGAAGCAGTCAGGGAACAAACAGCTCTTGGGTTTGGGGATAAAAGTGCTCCAAAGCAAGGTTTACATGTCAAATCTCTGCCTGTAGCTCCCCACACTTTCTGAGTTTATCCTAAATATTTCCAGAGAAACAGGGAATGGTTTCCTTTGGAAAAGACCTCTGAGATCATCAAGTCCAGCATGAATCCATGTCCCCAAGTGCTACCTCTTCTAAATACCTCCAGGAATGGTCACCACCACTTCTCTGGGCAGCCTGTCCAGATGTCTGACAATCCTTTTGGTGAGGGAATTTTTCCTAATTCCATTTCCTTTCATCCTAACACTTCTTACCTGGGAGGAGAGCCTGACCCTCACCTGGCTACACTCTCCTTTCAGGGAGTTGTAGAGAGCAAGAAATTCCCTCACTGAGACACCTTTTTCTTTTCCAGACTAAGCAATCCCAGTTCCCCCAGCTGCTCCTCCCAGGACCTGCACTCCAGACTGACCCCAGCTTCACTGCCCTTCTTTGCACATGCATTTATTTTGGTCCTTTCATGAAGCTGCAGGGTGATAATTCAATTTTAGGAGTGAGAGTAACTGCTACAAACCAGATTTCATCCACACCACAGGCCAAAAAACCAAAATCCTAGTGAACAAGAAACAGCAGCCTGAACAGCTGTTTTTTGTAGCATCCAGGGAGGCAAAGATTGAAATATCCTGACACTGTGGTCCTGCTGGTATGAGTTCTGGAAAGCTGTGTTTTCACTTCTGGAAATTTGGAGAGATGTCATTTTCATAGAGAAATATTTATTTATAATTTTAATGATTTGTTACATATATTTTTAGTGGTTAAGAGCATTTAATTCAATAATAAAAGACATGGATATATACAATTTGAGCTGTAAGGAATTAGTCTCTCCCTGTGCCTTCAACAGGGAATTTTCCACTTTCTGATGGGCTCTGTGTCCCATGTTCACCAAAAGCATAAAGAGCTCCCTAGAGTAAAACAAATTCCTGTAACAAGATTTGGGAGCAACAGGACTGAACCCTAAACAAATACCCCAAATTATTATCACTGCTTTTCTCCATGAAGTAGTAGTAATACATACACAGAACAAGTGATGCTTTTGAGGTATTTCCAAAGGACCTGAGAAGTTTTTTTCTGCACTTCCTTTTATTCGCATGTCACCAGGTGGAAGTAGCCATCCTTGGGATGGACAATTATTATGATGCTGTGTTAAATGGCAACTCCAACAAAACTTATTTCATAGTTCTTCTGCACTAAATGCAAAGTGAGCTCACTCAGGGTGGTAGTGTTACTAAAATAACAATATTTTCTCCGTATTTTTTCATATTATTAGCTCAAAACAAGTTGAAGCTGACAGATAGAAGATTGTGTGTCTCCTGCACTTAGGAGCTCCTGCATCACAGGCACAACAAATGCTGTTGACAAAATGGAGCTGAAAATAAAACTTGTGCTACTGAACACCTGCAATAGCTAATATTAGGATCTATAAAAAGACCTGCAAAGTCAGTAGGATATTTAGCTCACTATTTACTCTCTTGGAAGGCAGAGCAGCGTCCAATTCTGTGTCCAAGGAACAGCTGCATGTGTAGGTGTGGAGTATTCCAGAAATATTCCAGCCAAAGGCAGAGAGAGGCAGCTGGTTGTCACAAAATTATTTCAACACATAAAAAGAAACTTTGGAGGTCAGTGTGTCTGCATTTATTCTAGACTTATGACTTGACCTGTTGGACAGAAGGAGGTGAACACTGTCTCCTTTGCTTCAATCAGCTTTAGAGATATGAAAAACAAAACAAATATAAAATGAAAAATTAAAAGCTGTAAGTGTATTTTATTAGACACTCAGGAAATTGCAGTTCAAGAAAGGCCACACTGATTATTAGCTAGCCTGGGCTGCCAGGAAAATTAAGGTAAGATATAAAAGGATGACAATTTCTAGGTAGACATAGAAATACATATATGAACAAATAGAAGAAGGAAAGAATTATAACAATCAATAAAATTAAGAAGTGAGAAAATGGATAAGTGGTAAGGGAAACAAAACACAGGGAAATATTTCATTAAAAGAACAATAGGTTAGGTACAGCTAATCTTGCGCATACCAAAACCAAAATAAAGGTAAGTGGTGTGTCTGGACCCTCTATGAATTAAAGTGGGAGAATTGATGGCAAAAGTAAAGAACTATTTGAAATATAATTAAATGATGTAAACAGTGCTAGAGGATGACAAAGGACACCTTATTCTATTCCATCAGTGGTGGAAGTGGATGCTCAGTGTCTACCATAAACACTGAGAGGTCCTAAAAATTCATTAAAAATTTGAAGAAAGGCATCTGAGAAGTCTGCTGAAAAAATCCTTTGTCTTCAGCAAACCGTGGGGAAATACCCAGGTCAGTGCTGTTGCTGAGAGTGGTCAATGGGATCTAAGAGGATGCTGAGTCCTCGTGTCACCACGTGAGGTGACACTGGGGTTGCTCAGCAGGACGTTTTCCTGTTAGGTAGAAAGAAAAACAAGCAGGAGTAAAGCACTAGAAGAGGTTTCTTTGCACAACCTCCATTTTTGGGTGGAAAACCTGGTCTAGCACAGAACTCAGCCCTACTTTGTGCAGTGTTACTGCAATCCTTTATGATATTCTTGGCCTTAGACCCATGGAGAAATTATAATGTTTGGGAAAGACCTCCAAGACCATTGAGTCCAACCTGTGACCAGACACCACCTTGTCACCCAGACCAGACCCCTGAGTGCCAGTTCCAGTCATTCCTTGAACACCTCCAGGCATGGGGACTCCACCACCTCTCTGGACAGCCCCTTCCAATGCCTGACAAGGTTTTCAGCCATTTCAGTGAAGAAATTCTTCCTGATGCCAAACCTGAACCTCTCCCGGCACAGCTTGAGGCCACTTCCACTTGTCCTGACACTGGTCCTCTATTTACAAACCTAAACACAGGTTACTCCAGGGGATGAATGCTGGCCTGACCAGAAAAAGTCTCTTCAGATACAGAAAATTTGAACAGATTAAAAACTGGTGCAAAAGTTGGGATTTTTTTGTTACTGTCAATGAACATGACAATATTATTAGATCTAGGATGTTTCTGAATTCTTTGTCAGACTCTGCAGAAAAAAGTTTCCTCCTTCTTTAAAGGAATAATTTGATACATGAGAAGAGTTAGATTCAACCCCAAGTGTGTTTGCCTTCTTGTCTCACCTCAGTTCCCCTCTAGGAAAAGAGTTCACCAGTTCTTCTGTAAAATCTGTTCTCTTATGAGGATGAATTTATGAAAGTTGTGAGCTAATGGTGAGAGAGTGCTTACACATACATTAGAGAAATTATTGTAAGCAACTGTCAGACACATTGGTTATCATCCTCTGTCAGTCTTTCTTTTAAAACAGAGGTATAATTACTTTTATCTCCCCCCTACTGTGCTTTGAAATCTCCATGCCTGGAAATACTCATATATTCCAGGTCTGGGTTGCATTTGTACATGAAAAGGAGTCAATTTAGGAATAACTTACAGGACTATAGCTCAGCTACAACAGCTTTAATGAAGAAGTGCCAGAAAAACAGTGAAGACAGCATTTAATTAATGTAGGAACTTCAGTCCAGAACTTTCAGAACTTCATGTGTTGTTATCATAATGAAAATATAATGGATGTGATCAGGAATGCCATCCATCTTCCATTTGTTGCACACTGAATTTGAACCAAAGGTTTATAGGGAATTTTTAATTTTTGCTCTCACTTATTTTTCTGAAGTAATTTCCCTGGTTAGAATTCAAGTGGAAGGGAAGGGGCAGTAGAAGTCTTTGAGACTGGGAATTAGGACTCGGGCCTGAGAAAATTAAGAGCAGATTGAAAATGTTGTTTTTGATTAATCAAGACAGCTCAGAAGGGAAGTCTAGGAGAGGTGAGGTGACCTTTGAAAGAAAGAGGCAGGAAGAGATGCTTCTTCTAAAATCTTGCTTGAACAAACAGATTAGGGGCACAAATTACTCTGTAAACACAGAAGCTCATGAAGCTTTTTCCCTATGGGTTTGGGTTCTGAGCAAGCTGGTCTGGTTGAAAATGTCCCTGCTCATTGCAGGGGGGTTGGAGTAGCAGTCTCTTGGAGGTCCATTCAAACCCAAATCATCCTATGATTATCTGAATTATAACAATTTATATTCAAAATAATAATATTACCACCTATAGAAATGTTCATATGAATTTTCTGGTCTCTCAGAAGGTGTATGGTCACAGTGTGATGTTTTCCTCTGTCAGGCATTTCAGTTCCCTTATCTATCTATTTTTCATGTCAATTTAATGACAAAAGATATTCCAGATGTCTCCCTATTTAATTGTTTTTTGAAATTGGCTGATAGTTAAAACATTTTTAGGAGAAACACACAGGTCATAATGATATCCCAAGTGTGAGTTCTCAAAGATAAATAAAAGCAGAAAAAAAAAAGTAAATATATTTGTAATACTCCGTTCACTAAAGAATCACAGAATCACAAAACCACAGAAGATTTAGGATTAGAAGGGACCCGTGGAGGTCATCCAGTCCTACCCTGTGCCAAGGCAGGGCCCCCTGGGGCAGGTGACAAGGAACTCATTCAGGTGGGTGTGGAATTTCTCCAGAGGGGGAACTCCACGCTCTCCCTGGGCAGCTGCTCCAGTGCTCTGCCACCCTCAGTGGAAAGGAGTTCTTCCACCTCTTGAGGTGGATCTTGTGTTTTAGTTTATGGCTCTTGCTCCTTGGTCTGTTATTGGGCACCACTGAAAAGAGTCTGGCACCCTCCTCTTGACACCCACCTCTGAGTTATAAAATATGTGAGATATTTGTATTGATGAGATCCCCTCTCAGTCAAGTCTTCTCCGGACTAACCAGGCCCAGCTCCCACACCTCTGCTCACCACAGAGTTGCTCCAAGCTCCTCATCATCTTTGTGGCCTCTGCTGGACCCTTTCCAGCTCCTTGTATTTGTGGAGACCAGAGTAACACCAGGGCAGAGGAGAGGGGAAATCACCTACGTTGACCCCCACAATCTTCTTTATGAACCCCAGGATCCCACTGGCCCTCCTGGCCCCCAGGGGACATTGCTGGCTCATGGACACCTTGGCACCCACCAAGACACCCAGGTCATTCTCAGCAGAGCTGCTCTCCAGTAGGTCAGCCCCCAACCTTTGCTGGTATTTGGGATTATTCCTCCCCAGGTAAGGGATCCTACACCTGCCCTTGTTAAACTTCACTGGGTTTCTCTCTGCCCAGCTCTGTATTCTCCTGTGTAACTCCCGAGTCCTGTGTTCATGGCCAGTGACACTGCCAGCATTTCTCTAGCTCATTATCACCCATTCAGCCTCTTTAATTGTTGGTATGTGATTACAAGTTCCCACAGAGACTAATGGCCATTGCCACTGGATTATTGATAATCAGTTATATCTGCTCTCTGTTTATGCTCTACTCCCTTCCACTTTCTTAATTTGAGAGATGAGTCTGTGCATCAGGTTGCTGTTTTTTCTTTAGCCAATAGAACAGCAGATAAATTAAATTTCTTCCTCAATAAAGGAGATATTGCTCAGGATATATGCCAGGTTAAACTTCTGGTAAGGAAAATAAACCATTCTGAACATTGCAGTTTGAGCAACATAACAGAAAATTCATGAGGAATAAACCTATTGCCATTCCACCTATTATCCCAATTATTGGCTTTGCATCTCAGAGAAGGGAAGCAGAAGGACACATCAATTGGTGAGTCATTTGTGGAACTCATTGACAACCAGATCAAGCTTCATGTTCTTGCAATTATTGTCTCTGTAGGAAGTTAATTCCTTACAATGGAGATGAAAATCCTCTTAAGGGCTGGAATCAGTCAGTCCCTCAGCTGCAAGTTATTGACTCTCAGGTGCTTGTGATGACTTGCTGCAGGTGAGATGCAAATGTCTCAGTGATGCAATAATTTCAGATATGTTTCTCTAGTCCTCAAAAGTCTAAAATAAACCACTGGAGTGCTCAGGGTTTAAAGGGACTTTTAAAGGTCATCTACTCCAAATTAAATTATATGGGACATTTTCAACTAGATCAGTTTGCTCAGAGCTCCGTCCCACCTGAATCTTTCCAGGGAGGGGGCACCTGCCACCTTTCAGGCCAACAAAACTTATTTTCTCTTCTCTTCTTTGCTACAGAGACTTCTATGTGACTTTGGTGATTTAACACCTATTTCCTGGACATTTTCACTGTTATTCCCAGATCAGGTGTTATCTCTTTGAATTCCAACCAAATTACATCCTCTCATGCATCTTTATTTTCACTATATTTCATTTTATTTTCTGTCATTGTTTGTGATAGGCATGGCATTGTTATCACAAAGCCCAAAGGGAATAAAAGAATAAATACTTGATAAAAGTATGATTTAAGATTAAGTGTTGCCTGGTAAAAACTCAGGATAAAACATCACATAAAGGCATTACATAAGATATCTCATAAAGGCATTACTTGCTCAGCTGTGCAGAATTGTTTTAGCAGCCCTGACTGAGTGAAACAGAGCAGAGAGTGGAAGTCTCATTGCAAAGGATGCTTATCCCAATGGCAGTCCTGCCTCTGCTCCAGATATCCTGTGAAAAGTTGGAAGCTATAATGCTGCATTCCTTGTGTGAGATGAAGACAGGACTTTGTGAGTGGCAGCTGGTGTTCTCATGGGCTAGGGGTTCAAGGAGAGGAGAAATACCCATGGATATGACAACCTCCATCACATCCATGAAATATTCATTTATTTATATATATAAGTATATGTACTAACTTTCTGAGCTTCTGTTTGTAAACAGAAACACCAAAATATCACAAATATCTTCTGCTGTCAGTTGTGGTTTTCAGTGGCAGCTGCAACAGATATTTTTGCTTGAAAAAAAAAAAAAAATAAACCCTAGTACTCTAGGCAAAGGAAAATTTCTTTAGCAATCAAGAAGTGATTGCACTCTGTGATTGTTTCTACTGGCAAATGACAGTGATTAATGCCATGCCAGTGCTTCTCAAAATTTTGGAAGTAGAAGCCTCTTTCGTTCATCTGTGTCTGTGGAGCATTTTTCTCAGAAGCAGCTTGGTTTCTTCAAGACTCAGGATGAGAAGAAATTATAACTGACTTCAGCAAGTATCAACACTCATTCCCTCCCACAAGGAACTGAGCTGCTGCCAGAAAGTAAAAGTGGCATAAAATTGGTCAGGCAATAATCACAGCCTATGTTTGCTCCTCTCTTACATCTGGTCCCTGGAGAAACTGAGAAGTTGTTGGCTGCTGTTTGTGCTGCTGTAGCATCCCTTTGAACTCCTTGGTCATGGCTTGAGATGTGGGATGAAGGAAAGGCAGTGCCACTGCCATATTTTCATATTAATTTGAAAAACACCAGTCTTGGAGTGCAGTTGTTTCTGTTTCTAAAAAAGATTCAGGCAAATTTTAACAGAGGAACCACAACACCTTAAAAATTCCGAACCTGCTTGTCTCCTTCCTCTGATGACACTTTGAAAAACCTTTACAGATCAATTATGGGCAAAGGAAGAAATCTGACAAAGGACTTCACTGCCTTTAAATTGCTCAATGCTTTTCTTTTCAGAGAAAAGCAAAAACAGATGTTCTTTGAGCTGGCACTTCAAACTTTATCCAACTCATTTCCCTGCACTGATGGTCTGGTCACCCCGGGCCAGGCTCTGGTTGCATTCAGACTCCAAAGTTCAAAAGCAAAAAAGTGATTTTATCAGCTTGCATGGGAGGGTATGGAAGAGTTGCTGTGGTAACAGTTCAGCAAACACTTAGATCCACTGACATCCACGAGGTTAAAGAAGTGCTTAATCAGTGTTTTAAACTGCAGCCAGTGTGAGCAAAACATCCCTCTAGTCCTCAGAAAGACAAATGAGAAGCTCCTCATAACTTCAATATACACTGAAAAAGAAAGCTTTGACAATTTATTTCTAATATGTCCTAAGACATCTTGTTTCTGATTGAACTTCAGCTCTGAGAAGGACAGGAACTGGATAAATACATCATAAATACATAATTTCCATAAATGTTCAACTGGGGGAAGAAAAAAAAATGAGGGTGCTATCACCTTCCCTAATTTGGCTATTATCACTGAGAATTTTGTGCAAATGATGTATTGATATGCAGTTCATAAATGACTCTGCTAATTCCAGCCACTCAAAGTGTCCTACATATGGTGTCTGTGGGCGAGGCAGATAAACAGTTGAGTTTCTGGGAGTGGAGCGTCAGGATCAGCATTTTTGCTAAAAAATTGCTTTTTCAAGGGGTATGAATTTGCCTGTTTATTCCAGTGCAGCAGCAAAGGGACTGAAGATTTCACTGTTCTTGGATGGGGTCATAAAAGCTGGTTTGCATCTCATTTAAATGCTGCACATATTTTTGATAAAATTATTTTTTACAAGACATAAAAATGCTGCATGGTTAGTTGCTAGTCAAAGAAATTATATCTTTTAAAAGTATACTTGTAAAGGGATGTTTAAAACATTTAAATATGACTGTTATTTCAATCATGCTCTTAATAGCATTTAATAATTTTGTTATTCTCAAGGCTAAACAACCTTCAACAAAATGACTTCCTGAAAGAGATTTTATTTATTTATTTATTTATCTTTAAACTAGTGATGCAGTGAATGAGATTTCAAGACATGAATTAGTTCAAGCCCATCTTAAATTTTCAGTGTGATGTATAAATTACTCAGTCTCTCATAATGTCAATTTTATCATCTGTAAAATGAGAAAGAAGCTATTTATTTGTATCCAATCCCAGTTCTTGGCATGTTTTACTTGAAGTACTGTAGTTATAGCCCAGGAAAGGGGACTTTTGTTTGGATAGGAAAAGCCTTTTATGACCAAAAAAAAAAAAAAAAAAAAAAACACCAAACAAAAAAAACCCAGAAAACCACCTCATTGGATTATTGCAAGTGCCAAATAAACTTTGTATTTGCAACAAAATTAAGATAAATTTAATTTTTTTGTCAATTTTGAAAAGTAATAATACATTAATGCTTGTCTCTTTTCCATGTTCCACTTCTTGGACATAGAATTCATTTTGTTCTCAGAAGCATTTTTTCTGTTTTACTATAGAACTGGAATGACATTGCATAATTAATTCAAGAATGCTATGAAGTGTTATAGAGTCACAGTGTGTTTCCTTTTTTGACTTCTCTGTTCAGAATATAATATTTAGAAAAGTAGAATTTGTGTTTGCTGAATGTTATTTTTCACTTGGTGACACATGGCATCTCCCAAATTTTCAGGTTATCTTCTCAAAAGTTGTACCACTTTAAAAATGACCATAAGAAACTTGCCCAAATTGTTTTTCTTATGCTCCAGCTGTCTCACCACCATTCTTGCTTGATGGTGGAATTACCAAAACTCAACAAACCACTCACAGATTATGGACAAGAAACATGGATACTGTTTATATATTTGTAAGAACCATAATTAAAGAAATACTAAAATCCTCATAAGATAGTTCTGAATAGTATATCACAAAGTCACAGAATGGTTTGGGTTGGAAGGGGCCTTAAAGATCATCTTGTTCCACATCCCTACCATAGGCAGGGACACTTTCCATTATCCCAGGTTGTTCCAAGCCCCATCCAACCTGGCCTTGGACACTGCCAGGGATGGGGCAGCCACAGCTTCTCTGGACACCTTGTGCCAGGGTCTTATCATCTCACAGGAAATATATTTTTCCATGTTTCTATGACGCAGGGCTTTCTTGTATCTGTCTTAATCCTTTAATATATATAGACCTAAATTTTCACAGATACACATATTTAAATATTTATAACTGTTATGAGCTAAAATATGATGGAACCATGCAGTGAAAGCATGACAGCTTCTCTGTAAAAGAAGTGTTTTCACCGTGCCAATTTTCTTTTCCAAACAACCTATAACAAGATTACTAATTGTCAAAATTCTGTAGCTTACAGTTTCTCTACTGGACTTTCCAATAAGAGAGTAATCAAAGACACTACTGCAGTTTTGAATAGAATAATGTTCAGTGCCACAAAGAAGACACCAAGCTGTAGATCTTCTTTGGGATTCCTCATTCATGCTTCAGAAGTGTTCAGGTATCTCCAAGTCCTGGTTTGTTGAGATTTAAAATGCAACTTGGAGTTTTTCTTTCAGTAACTTGTGACACAGAAGCTGCTCCCATAGTTTGTGTTCTGCATCTCATAAAACAGATGGACAAGACCAGCCAAGAAGGACTTCAGCAGGCAACACAGCAATCATTTCCTTCCAGCAAATCATGATAAATAACAACTCACAGCGTTACAGAGTCGAATGTTCCTAAGCTGTTTTCTGCTTGAAAATTTTCTGATTAGGGAATGTCCACCTTTTCATCTTGAGATAATTCCTCCTTGGGCAGTATCAGTGCTCTTACCCAGCTGCTACTGGGAAGCACATCTAGAACAGCTCTCAGGACTGGCTCACAGGGACTTTGGCTGTCAGGGTTGGGGTGGGCTTTGAATTGGTTTCAAGACAGTGTGGGATTGAGGGAGTCTGCACAGACGTGGTCTCTGGTACTAGATGGAACTACTGCTCCAATGTCCTTGATGCCTGGAATAAAACACAAAACCTTTCCAAACAGCATTAAAATGATGATATAAAATAAAATGTTTAATTGAAAGCTTCCAAGGTGCACAATATGGCAATATGCAGAAGTGATATAGTATTTCTGAAACTTTTATAAGGTTAGTTCATTAGTATATCTATCAAATATTGTCCAATTAGGAGAGCAGTTGGTTAGGTAATTTCCCTCCAGGGTTCTGCCCCTCTTCCCCAACTTTTATTCCTACACTTTATTGTGTCTACAAAGTACGGTGCAAAACAAAATGTCCTTGTTAGCCTAAAAAAAAGACTAAACAGAATTCAAGGCTGTATTAGTAAGGGTTTGATAAACTATGGTAGAGGGCAGGAAAAGTACTTGAAGTTATAACTATGTATTAACAGCCTACAAAGATACAAACAAATGAAAAATATGTAAAAAAGTAAAAATCTTCAGGCATCATCCTCTTCCTAGAAATCTCCATGGCTTCAGGCAAAGCCTCTGGATGGAGGATGCAGTGGCCCAAGTCTCAGTGCTGGAGATTTGGCATTGGAGGCAGTGGTAGTTTCACATGTGAGAGATGCACCCCAGTTTAAACTCTGAGTTGCCAAGTGAAGGAGCTCTAGGAGGAGGTGGGCAGACTGTAGTTCAGCTTTCAGTACGACTTTGGATCAGAAAACCTCAGATCAGAGGTCTTTCCCACTATCTGTTATCCTTTATTATCCCATATGTCATGCCTCTCTGTCTTCCTGGTGAACCTTGCCAGGGATTTGTTGTCTTTCCATCTGCAGTTGGATTTAATTGCAAGTAAAAGGTGGCAAGTCAGAAACAATATGCTGAGCTAATAAATTTCCTGTGGAAGAATCATGCTGCCTATTAGGAAAGCTCTAAGAACACCAAGGAGGGGCATAGGTTAAGAGAGAGGAAACATTTCACACTGTCATCATCTGCAAAGTTATTACGCTCCTGAACAGCTACAAATGACAGGCTGAAATATTTTCAAGATTCATGGTTAATGTCTGGATATTCATTTACACATATCCCAAGTTCCCATTGGGGCACATGCTCTTAAATTGAGGCTAGGCAGACATATTTGAAATGTCTTTTATCTAATTTTTTCTTATAATTTGTTTATTTTATTTAGCTGCTTAGCAGCACACAGACAAATACATACACACAGATTAATATACTACTGAAAGTCTCTTTTAATCTGAATTTTCAAGCTATTGAGCTGATCCACACAGCTTGATCCTTAAGGACCAACTCCTCATACAAATTCACCAGCTGTAATTCAAAGAAACTTGTAAGGTTAAAGAGGAAATACTATCTTTGCTGTCACAGAGAGAGGAAAATGCCTCTGACTCATTTCCCTGACTGAAAAGCATTTGTTCCCTGATGTTATTATCAAGTCTGGTAAAACATATATTTATCAAAGTTTAAACCAACAGAAGGAGAAGAAATCAGCAGGAATCCTGTTTAACCTCATTTATCGGCACTCTCAACAGAGGTATTTGGCACATTGAGCAGTAATGAATTATTTAAGATAGCACTAGATATTAAATGCTTTGAATTGTGGGCAAACAGCCAAATAGATGTATTTCAAATTTTTTCCTCTTCTAATAGGAGCCCCCTGGACATTTTAGCTAATAAATGACTATGTTCTCACAGACTGTTTATTTAATGTGGAATCCATCTCTGAAACTGAAAATGGGCATTCCAGGAAAGAAAGGGACACCCTGTAGTGGAAAAACAGGGCTGGAAGATGTGAACAAGCACAGATTGCTTCAGATGTGCCCAAATGTGCTACATATTTTAGTCACTGGTTGGATCTCTGCTCCTGGAGATGGCAGGGGTAGTGACAGAATGGAGTTTACACAAGCAGGAAGATATCAAGGTTTTAACAGCCCAACAAGGACAAAACCCCCACAAATCAGAGCTGTAACTTCTAATCCCCAACTGCACTGGTTTGGAGCCCCACCACTTAGCTGAAGCTTTTATTCCGGGTTTTGCTTTCCTGGAACCAGGCCTTGGAACTGAAACTGCTCCCTAGGCCTGTCAGACAGGAAGGTCATAAAGTACTTCTGTCTAAATCTAAGTAATAATATGGCTCAAACACTCTCTGGATGAACATATCCAATCAGGAGACAGAATTAAATTACCTTCATCTCTACAGTTTTAAAATAAAATAAATTGTCCCTTCACTTCTTATTTCTGGTCTCAAAAACTGCACATAGCACTGGAGAAAACAGATCAGAAATATACTCAAGTGCCAGTGTAAAACATGTGAGAAGACAAGATCAGCTTAGACAAAAAAAAAAAAAAAAAAAAAAAAGGAAACAAACCCAAAACCAGTCGCTGTCTGGTAAAAGTCAAACCCTCAAAGGGAAGTCATGAAACAATGGAAAACAAACACTTTGAGGAGTTAAGGTGGTCTTTTATATAACCATCACTGGCTATACATCATTTAGGGGGAATCCTGATTCTGAAACATCTTTGTAATGAAAAGTGACAGAGCAGTTCAACTTTATGATTTTTATTCTAGTGGCTGAATGCTTAGTACTGCGTGACCTCACAAGAAAAAAGAATCTTCACATCAGAGGCAAATCAAAGGAAGAGTTATTTTGATTTAAAGCATTGATTGGTTTGGGTAGCTGTTGGTTTACTGATGACTTCCAGGTCTGGGAATTATGATATGGATACCTGAAATGTATAAATACCAGTCTAGGAAAGAAGTTAATGGATTAGAAAGTAAACCCATAAGTAATTAATGGCTCTGATTATTAGATGTATTACAATAGAAATAATGAGAAAATTCAATTATGTCCCAATGTTCATTTCCATTATGGAAGGGATTACATTGCTGTGGATTGGACAGGAAGGTCCAGAAGTCATTACTAGGTTTGCTAAATCCAAAATGGATTAAGCTTCCACAAGTGTTCTGCACAAGAGTGCTCTTACCACGGTTTGGATCCTGGAGTTCAGTTTGACTGCTGAAAACCTCACAACAAAAACTTCCATTGATTTGAGAAGACCACGATAAATCAGAGATTTTTTTCCCCCCACTTCTGTTTGATGTTACATAGGCATTCTGATTGTTTTTCAGACAATTAAAGGCAAACTGCAAGAATGGATGCTTGAGCGTGGAGTGCTTGTTCTCCCAGTCGAGCTTGCCCTGGAGTCTCAGAGCAGCAATAGCTGTCAGACAGGCACTTACATTAAGTACCATGTTGACATTAAAGGCATTGGGAAAAGTGCCCTAAAGAGTATTCCCCTCCCAGCCCTGCTCCCAGCAGAAGGTAACATTTACTCCTCAGCCTGGGATAAATTACCATATTAATTATTCAAAATACTTAATACCATCAAACAGAAATGAATTTACCAGATGCAGTCAAGAGCCAGAGCAAGAAATCAATGAAGTTTAAAGGCCTTGGTTCTCAATGAATCATTTACTGGGTGCTCTCCCGAAGTGTGGGGAGTGGAGAGGGTGTGAATTGCCTCAGGGAGGAGAGGAGGTCAGGCCAAATTGCAGCTCCAACCAAGAGTGAATTCTCCCTTCTGCCAAACTACGTATCTATGATAATGTCAGCACTTAGGGGAATATTTGAGAGTGTGATGGACTCACAAAGAGCTCTGAGAGCAGGATGCAGCTGTGCAAACCAGCTGTGCTTTGAAGCAGGGGAGTAAATCTACCCTGCTCTGGTAATCACACCAGTACAGGTAAGGCTTTTTTAGGTTGGAACGTGCTGCCCCACAAAACTCTGTTGGCCAGAGAATGTACATCCTAATGCCTGGGCAAATCTGCACAATGAAAATCCAGATTAATTCTTCAGATTGATTTTACAGTGGTAATGTACAGGACAGAGCTCAGCCTCAGCTCTTCCTCTTTCACTGGTTACCTTCCCCATACTCACTGTGGTACAGAAATCAAATGTTTCTTCACATCCTTTTTTTTTTTTTTTTTTTTTTTTTTTTGACATTTCCTAGCTGTGGCACAGCAGCATGGGGCAGTTTTTGTCTGCTGGTTTAGTGGTGAGTAGTTTTGAGTCTGCTTGCATGCAAAAGCTTTAGTGGCTGAACTATCTCAGTCATGGCTTATTGCCACAGAAGCCATGTGGTGAAAAAGTTTTAGGAATACAAAGTGAAATTTGCAATACAAATCTATAGGAAGCATATCTAGACTAGAACATCTTCTCTTTTCAGAATTCTGGGGATAGATGACACTCTAGCTGAGTGTTTAACACATTTTTGCTTAATTAAGCCTTCTTTTTGACTTTGGCTTGCCTTGAGAGCAATGCAGTTAATTCTGGACAGACATTAGGAGCAATTCAGTTGTAGGAGCTGCAGGGGAAATTCAGCTTCTGCCCTTCCCTACCCCAGTGCTCTCCCAGTGAAATGCTTCTCAGAGGCTCCTTTGGCTTCTTCCATTGCAAGACCTGTGAATTTCACATTTTGGTGACTGACACTGGCTGGCTGTGCCCAGGTGTTGGCAGTGGGGGCTGCAGGGTAGCCAGGGAGAAGAAAGTGGATTTCCCCTGTGTCAGACACAGGTTCCAGCCTTTATCTTCACCTTGTCCCACCTGTTGAGTGGGAGTGAGAGAAGAGTGAGGTGCAGGGCTGGCAGCTGCTTATGGCTAAGCTGCTCCTCCTCCTCTGGCTTTGGTGTTCACAGTTTTTCCTCACACTTTTTCCTCAGTCCCCATACTATCATGCAGTGGTTTTGCCTTCCCAGCCTAACAAAGTCAGAAGGAAGCAGAAGCACCACATGGGAGAGAGGACATTCCCAAGAAAATGAGTGGTGTTAAGTGGTGGGATGGTGGAAGCACACACACACAATTTCTAGTTCTCCTCACACTGATTTTAGGGCTTAAAAGCATTTTGTCTAGTGGGTGTCTTCAACCTTTTCTGTGAAGGAGGAATGACAACCTCTTGTCTAAGGAGACAAGGTGCAAACTCCAAAATGAGTTCTCCCTCTTGGATGACTCTTGTCTGATGCTCATTTATTGCCTGTCACCAAGTCCTATTTAATTCCTTCCCTTTCTGATCTTTCTCAGCTTTCTGCTTCCAGTCCTCTTCTACTATTGCTTGTCTGCTCACTGTTGAAAATAACAACTCATTTTAATATGAGCTGAGGGAAAGGGGGAAAATTAAGCAGAAGAAACAAAAGTCTGTGGGATTTTAAAGCCAGGCTCTCACTGACTTGCTGTGAAGTGCAGCAGCTGCTCATAAATGCATCAGGAATGCATTCCTTTGGGATCAGCTATGGGAGTGCAGTGTCTGTGAAATAGTTTAAAGCTAGAGAACATCCAGAGATCAGAACTGGAGCAAACCATCAGACTAAAACCCAGTCCTTCTGTCCTGTAAAATAGTGAGTATGAAATTAAAAAAGCCTTAGCCAGGAAGGAGGATATGGCAGGATGAGCTGGAATTGTGTGGTCATATTGGAGATTAGGCATCCATGGAATTTGCATAGAATCATAGAATTATGGAATGGTTTGGATAGGAAGGGACCTTAGAAATGATCTTGTGCCAACCCTCTGCCATGGGCAGAAACATCTCCCACTAGACCAGGTTGCTCAGAGCCCATCCCGCCCATCCTGGAACACTTCCAGGGATTTCTACATTCAAAATTTCTAGTGAGGTTCTGGAGAGTTTTCCTTGGGCTCTCAGAACTTGTTGATGGTGGGTAGCTTTGTTAAATCCAAATTAATCCTTTTGCTGTGCCCCTTGAGCACACTGTGCACACTGAACCTGTGACATGTATTTTGTGTTTGGGGACAATTCATCCCTTCCAGCCATTCAAGGTGTCCTGGGGAAGGACATGAGGTTTTGGTTCTTCAAACCCTGGGAAATGCCAAAAAAAAGAAAAAAAATGAAAAACCTTCTCATCCCAGATAAGATGAGGCATTTATAGGAGAGCTGAAAATAGTCAACTCTTTTTGCGTGAACAATGATTGAGTTTTCATTTTTTTTTTAGCAGGAGAATCAATTTTATGTGAAAATACATCAGATTCTGCTCAGACAAAATAGAGTTTCTAAGGACAATTTTGAATCAATATGAAATGTTCTCTTTTGTCAAATGATTACAGGGCGAGGAAAAATAAAGATGGTTTTTGGATGTACTTTTATGATTGGTCTCTGCAAGAGTTTCTGATGGAGGGAAGGAGATGTGGGCCATGATTTATTAGCACAAGAGTATCACAAAATCTGAATTGAGTGCTACAGGAAAAAGCCTAAAAGACTGGAAACATATCCCCCTCCCTCTCTCTCTCTAAACAACATTCTCAATAAAATAGGCACTTCGTCCACATCCTGCTAAGAAACAAAATGTGATGGAAATGATTACATGGACATTATTTTTTATAATACATAGTCATTTGTATAGTTCTACAGAATCTCTGTTGATGAGTCAAGAAGAATAAACATTTATTATTAATAAATAATATTGCTGCACTGCAGCAATGCAGAGCAATAATAATATCTCAAATTATTCATAGAATCATAACTTACCAAGGACTAATAAACAAAGAAAAATGACCTCTGGCTCAGGGAGTTCACAAGCTGGTGGAGTTTGGGAGAGGTATTTGAGGAAATATGGTATACTTTCTATTCTCCAAGCATCCATATTGGATCATTATTTATCATCCATCAATCTGGTCTTGTGCTCTTCAGTCTCATTGTTATTTGTGCCTTTCCAAGCCTAACATATAGAATAAGTTGGCTTCCCTGTTTATATTGTCTTGTTATAACATTTCAAATTTCTGGCCATGACTTAGGATTTTACAGGTCTTTTTGTTGTAGAAATAATCATAAATACTACAAGGAAAAGCATCCCAAGAATTGTGCTTTCCTGGGAAGATCTTTCCAAACTGCAAGCCTCCAGTTTTCCTTCCCTATAACTGGAGTCAGGGACAGGCACCATGTGGAGGTTCATATCATGATTCAAGAGTAGAGTTTTGACCATCAAGTTTCTCAAATAATAAAACATCTCTATTCAGGTGATGATGCTTGGTAATGAATTCACTCCTCAGGGAAATTCATTCTTCAAGGACATGATAAGATGAATCACATCCCATCTTCCCATCAGCTCAGTCCCAAAGAGACTTTCCTTTCTCCCAAGCCACTCCATAAATCTAATTAATTCCAGCACAAATACAGATAAAAGAGTTCTTTCCATGCTCCTCCCTGACCGTGGGCTCAGAGCTCTTGCATGGTCCATGAGGACAATAGCATTGAGGAACAAATTTAATACTCTGGTATTAAATTTGTCCCTCCTTGCAAGGAGCTCTGACCATTCTTCAGGCAAAGTATCTTCATATTCAATTTCTAGTATAGGAATAGAAAGTGCTAGGAAAAGGTTGCCACAAATAATTCTACTGCTCCACCCCTGGATGAATAAATTAATAATTATAAGGGATATAATGCCCCTGAAGGAGGCCTGGATAAGCTTATGGATACATTACTAAGCACAGCAGAAAGAACAGTAAGGACACAATCTAATTTTGTGAGAGAATTAATGAAATAAAACTATTACAGTAAAAGTATTGACACCACTCAGGCAATCTGACTCCTTGTGATGTGAGTATATGGAGAGTAAAATGGGAGAGTCTAGAGATAAACTGAGCTAATTTCCCAAAGAACATCCTGGAGAAAAAGGAAACCCCATGTGAGTGCATCATTAGTAAGAAGTGAGGTGCTCAGTGGGCTCAAATCATTCTGTGGCAAGGAAAATTGTTAAAAAAGTTAGAGTGACCCTTCCTGTGTTATCAGGGTTCAAAATAAATTTCAATGAGAAATAACTGGTGCAAAAAATACTAATATGAGTAACCAAACTCACAGATTATAATAGGAAAAGAACATTAAAAAAGAAGGTATATTTTAGTTGATGACTATTTAATACAGAGCATTATTTATTTGGCTAATGCTATCTCAGATTTTCAAGACCTTGTGGAAGAAGAAATTGGAAGAGAAAAAATTCCACAAAAGATGTCTTTATAATGGAAAAGAAAAAAAAAACCACATAAATATTCAGTCCCTAGTGAAAACATTGAGCAGACAACATCTAAACAAACAGGGTGACAAGGGGTTGGACCTGTCAAGAGCAGCACAACGTGGTTTCCTTGCATAGCAAGATAATAAACACTGTGGAGCATGGTGAAGGGGGAAAAGCCTTCAGTCCCCGTCTGCAGTGAAGCTCTGTCACTGTAGGACATGACAATCCCATCACTAGGATAAACATTTACTAAACAAAATTACTCTGAGGAAGGCAAACCTGACAATAACTTCTGTCCAGAGCACGTAACAAACTTGTGCTGACGAGTGAGGGGTTGTATCAAACCAGGTTTGTGAGACTTCTGGGCTGGGCAGAGCTCAGTTTATATCCTCAGGGCTTGAGAAGAATGCCAGTCACTTGTTTTTAAAATTTTAAAAGTTTAATAGTAATAAAATGGTTGTAAAAATAGCAATATAATTAGAGTAATAATAATTTGGACAATTTGGATTAGGACAATATGAGACAATAGAAACAAAGAGTTACAGACATCCGGGTATGTTTTCTGGGCGAAATAAGCTCAAAGAAGTACACACGTTTACAGAGGATTAACCCTCAAAAACAACAGCCTGTTGCATATTCATACACCTCATACACGATGCATAAATTCCATTCAAACACAGGATTCTGTCTGGTCAGTGTCAGCTTCTTCCTCTTAATCCTGACAGCATCGTCCTGGCTGAGTGTGAAAAACGCCAATCACTTGTTTTTTAAATTTTTAAATATTTAATAATAATAAAAATAGTTATAAAAATAGTAGTACAATTACAGTAATAATAATTTAGACAATTTGAATTAAGACAATATGAGACAATAAAAAGCAAAGAGTTACAGACGTCCAGGTGCCTTTTTCTGGGCAGCACAAGCCCGAAAAATGACACCCGTTAACAAAGGATTAACCCTTAAAAACAACAGCCTGTTGCATATTCATGCACTTCATACATGATGCATAAATTCCCTTCAAACACAGGATTCGGCCTGGTCATCTTCAGCTTCTTCCTCCTAATCCTAACAGCGCCTTCCAGGTGGGAAGAAGATCCTTTCTTCTGATAAGGGAGCAATAAATTCTTTTTCTCTGAAAGATTTAGGTGTCCTGTGGCTGCTATCTCGCTGCAAGTCCTTTCTTTAAAAAAAAGTATCCTACATAGCATAGTTTCTATTTTAACAATTTTTATAACCTAAAACTATATTTAACACACTACTGAAGAGAATTAATACAGCGTTACTTTCTAACACAACACATATAATATTCATTTTAATATTTGTAAAAAGCCAATCATAAAATACACATTTTTCACACTGAGTGAGGTGGGAGGAAGTTCATTTCTTCTGCTAATGGGGCAATCCTGTGGCTGCTGTCTGGTGTGAGTACCTCATTCCTTTCTTAAAATAATATCTCACATACGTAGTTTCTATTTTAACATTATGTTATAACCTAAACCATATTTAACACACTACTTAAAAAAACTAATACAGCATAACTTTCTAACATAACACATATAATATTCATTTAATTATTTGTGCAAAGCCAATCATAAAATACACATTTTTCACAGTGCTGAAACTAGGATTAGGTTTATTGATGTCAAGTTTTTGAGGACTATTCATATTTTGCAGGACAGTGTGGTAAGTCTTGGCAAATGTGAGAAATAGTCTGAAAATTGTGGCTACATATTTTTCTACATTGGCACATGCCCTAAATTTGGTAAAACTTGGAAAAATGGGAATTGTTCTTAAGAGGATCTAGGGAATACAGTGGATCTCAGGCCAAAGGCAAGACAAATATTTCCCATTCTGACCAAAAAAAAAAAAGAAAAAAAGGAAAAAAAATTAAAAACAATGAGCCAGTTTGGGCTTTCTCTTTTCAGACAGAAAATAATAGACTGAAGATATAAGAAAAGGAAAATGTACTGAATAATTTAAGACAGATCATTACTATGGTCTATGTAATCTTTACAGAGAAATTTGGGAGCCCCCTAAGTACTTTTTAGGATCTGGCAAATCCAGTAGCCCAAAAAATGCCCAGTGGTGAAACTGAGCAGGTATTCCCAGCAGGCACATACAGAACTCATAAATCCATATATTCATGGTGGCCACACTGATCCAGAATCACATCCTCACTCAAAGCCTTGTCCTGCTGCCCTCGTTTGGCAGCTCAGGATTAAGGTCTGTTAATGAGAGAGATATTTGTTTATTGATTTAATTAGATAAATGTGTATGCATCTATATACATACATACATGCATACATACACACATATATATATATAAAACCTTAAATAGAAATCTAAATTATATATTTATATAACACACAAATATATTAAAATTATATTAATTTATAAATAATATATATAAATATATAATATATATAAATATATATTATATATATATACACATATATGCAAATATAACTATAGATGTATGTGCAGAGTGTGAATCCAACTCCCCTGGGCCATGGCCTTCCCAGTTTCTGCAGTTTCTGGCACCTGGAGAGGTGAACCCTTGAGGCCACAGTCTCACACTACAAAAACACACCCAGGGTGTGAATTGTGTGGTAACTCAGACACACCTTTTTAACCCCTGATCCCTCTATTTCACAATTCTTGTCCCTTCTCAAATCACTTGAACCTATTCCTTTCCCTGCCACTGCTTTCTCCCTTCCACATCCAATAATAATCCTTGTGGAATCACAAAATGCTCTTTTTCTGCATCCCATGGCATTTCCCCAAGGAACTGACCCCTCTTAGTGTGTGAGTGGATCCTCCCCCTGACCCACCCATGGGGCTGGGGCTGGCTCTGACCCTTCACTGAGGGTTCCCCCACTGCCTTTTTCCTCTTGGCTCCTCTGCTGTGGGGAGATTTTCCTGTGATAAGCCTGGAACAGCCAGGGCAGGGGTTTTTTTGGGGTCACCTACCCACAGTTGCTCCTCTGTGGGTGTTTCATGGGTGTAAAGATGAATTTTTCAAGGAGTTACCAATGGAATATTCATAAGCACTTATGGGCTGTCCCAAATAGAGCTCCAAATTAGCTTTTTTTACAGGGAAAAAAAAATAAAGGAAAACTAATTCTGCAATTTATTTTTGGTAACACTAAGTTTTTTAAAAAAAGGCTTTCAATTGTCAGCTGATAAAGAATGTGCAGATGTTGGAAACAGCTGGCAAGCCACTGCCCTCACGATCACAGGAATCTCAACCAGCTGTTTATTTTTAATCCTGCACAACTTCTATTTTTGCTGTGATAGGATGCAGATGTAAAATAACTCTCAAGGATTGTCATGTTCCCCTCAGTGCCCCCAGTACTGATTTGCCCTCCTCTGTCCTGCCTGGTTTGTCTCCAGCTGGTGCCACTTCTCTGTCAGCTGCAGCTCCAGCATATCTGTGGACACTTCAGGAGAACTTTTGTGTCTCATGAACCACAGGAATAAACTTGGAAAATCCTGAAAGTCTCCATCCAGCATCACTCTTGAGGAATACCAAGCCAGAAATGAGGAACAGTGTCATGGAATAATCACAGAATGGTTTGGGTTGGAAGGGACCATAAGAATTATCCAGTTCCACCCTCCTACCATGGGCAGGGACTCCTTCCACTATCCAGGCTGATCCAAGCCCTGTCCAACCTGGCCTCGAACCCTTCTGAGATGGGGCAGCCACAGCTTCTCTGTGCCAGACCTTCACCACCCTCACAGGAAAGATCTTTTTCCTAACATTTAATCTACTCTCTTTCAGTTTGAAGTCATTCTCTTCATGCTGTCACTCCATACCCTTGTCCCAAGTCCCTCTCCAGCTCTCTTGGAGCCCCTTTAGGAGCTGGAAGGAGCTCTAGGGTCTCCCTGGAGCCTCCTCCATGCTGAGCAGCCCCAACTCTCTCAGCCAGCCTCAAGCAGGCTGTGTCCTAGCAATCCACCTATCAGCCTCATAGGTTTAAACAAACCTGGAGCAATGAATGCTTCTCCAGGGCTGTTCAAGTGCTCCCAGGCAGGGAAACACTTTGCCAAAATTATCCTCTGTAGCTCACTTCCACCTAGGATTGAGGGAAAGAGAAATGCTTAGCTCAGGAGTGCCTTAGCCAGAAGGGAGTGCATAGCTGGGTCGAATTGGATATGTTTCTGATCACAGGGGAAGAACCTTCGCAAGGTTAAGGCTTCATTATATTGCCTGGGACAGGGCATGTCAGCAGTTTGTTCCTGAGGATGGAGTCTCCTCCATCCTTTCTCGGGAGGGCGATGCTGCCTCTGGTCTCACGCAACGTCAGCGCTCAGCGCGAGCTGCCTCGTGATTGCCTTCTCAAGGGCAGGAGGGCTCCTCTGCCAGAGCAGCCCTCCCAGAACTAATTCAGCAGATGTTTAATGCACTTAAATATATATGAATTTACCAGGAGCTGACAGTGCAGTCACACCAGGCTCAGCCCTCACAAAGGGACTCTCTGTCCTTTAGCAGCAGAGAAGCCAAGTCAGGAGAAAATCCTGGGCAAGGCTGTCCCACTGAGCAGCCTCTCAAACTGCTTTGACTGCTCTCCAGCTAATTGCTCAGCACAGAAAAGTGGTTTGTCATTGTCATTGTTCCTCTGTTAAGAAATGTGTGTGAGGATGTGGAGAGAAATGTTTTTTTCTGAATCTTTGAAAAGCACACCCAAAGCAGAGACAGAAGACAGAAGCCTAAAGCGCCTGGAAACAAACCTCAGTGATAGGAATTGTGCTGCAAAAAGCAATAAAACCCTTCTAAATTACATTTGGCATTTCCTTGGCTTGAGTTATTTGCAGAGAACCTGTTCTCTGACCCTTGGGTCTTCTGGTTTTAATTTGCCACCACTGCTGTTGTCTTTCTAATCTTGTGCCTTTCTTCCATAGGAAAAAGGCTCAACCTTCAGGAGTTCAAGTGCCATGAATTGGAAAAGAACCACATCAATTACTGTCCCTGGAAGTGTCAATGCTTCACTCTCTTCTCCCTCTTTGTCTCCATAATCAACTTTATGACATGTACAAAACTATCTCAAAGTACTCAAACCTTGCTTGTCACAGATTGCAGTTCCCAAATACCCTTTCTGCTTCAATCAGATTAGTATTTAGCTAAACTAATTGCACACAATTCTTAAAAATATAATCTGGTTTTCCTGGGAAATCAATCACCATCCTGGGAAGCTCATCTGCTTTTACCATCAATGTTTTATGCAGGTGAATAGGCTCCTCTGATGTGTTTATTAGCAAGTAATTATTGAGCAAATCTGGGCATTAATCAAGCATGATGATGGAGCAGATTGGATTTATCTGGGATACAGTTCCATTTTTTTCACAATAGCTTGTATGGAGCTGCATTCTAGATTTGTGGTGAAAGTTGTGTTGGTGCTTTTACAACATCAAAGCCTCTTCTGCCTCTCACTGCAGGGGCACAAAAGAAATCTGATGGGCACATCCAGGAGAGCTGGCCCCAAGTGACCAGAGGGATACTCCAGACAAATCATGGCATGCTCGGGGATGAAGCTGGGGGAAGAGGAAGGAAGTAGAGATGTTCTCACTGATGGATTTGTCTCACCAAGTCACTGTCACACATGATGGAGCTCTGCTTCCCTGGGGCTGGCTGAACATCTGCCTGCCCTTGGCAAGTGGGGAAGGAATTTCTTGTTTTCCTTTTCTGGTGGGCACAGCTTTTCTTTTCCCTGTTAAACTGTCTTTATCTCAACCCACAAGTTTTCTCACCTTTACCATCCCATTTTCTTCATTGCCCCATCCCAGGAAGAGGGGAGGGAGTGAGACCTTGTCTGTGGCTCAGCTGCCCAGAGGAAATAAATCATGACATGGGAGAAAAAATTGTATGATCAAAAAGCAAATATTACTGTGTACTTTAGTGCAAGGTTCAAGTATGTCTCAATTCCAAATAACATTATGCAGCACTGTCAATTCCGTGTCCCAGGAAAATTTTCTGCTCCCTCCAGAGTACTGCAAATGGGAGCCTGGGGCAGAATATTTATTTGTGGGAGAAAAGATCACCTCTCTGAGCATCAGATGTAAGTATAGATGTACATGTGGCAGAACAAAAGAAAAGCTATCCATCAATAAGCCTGACTGAAATGCTGAGCTCTTCGGGTACGTGGAGGTCGACCTTGAAATTTGAAAGTTATGGAGCTTTTATGTGCACAGAGATTCTGCTGTAGACAAAAACAAAATAAAAGACTTGAGGATACAACTGAGTAGTCATCTGGGGTTTAAAATTTTCTTCTAATGCCTCTTTGGCTGAGTGAGAGAAAGAAGAATCAACTGAGAATATCAGGTAAATTGATAAATCAATCAGATATGTTTATGCCTAATTGCTAATGACAGGTTTTCCAACAAAAGTTGCAGCTTGTATCCAATGGTTGCAAAGGACACAGATGAACACAGGAATGATGCAGAGAATTCAGAGAGAGTTTTTGAGCATTTACCTCTCCCAGCTGTGGCATTTAGGCTGCCACTGGGGGTGAGGACATTGCTGGCAAAGGGCTGTGATCTCACCTTCCAATGTAATCTTTTCTTGTTTCTTTTCACTGAAAAACAAAACCACAGCTGCACCTGAGGGAAAAAAAATTCCACTTAGTGCAATAAGTTCAAGTGTCCAGTCTTTCTCTTGGAGTAGAAATCACTTCATCTTACAAAATCAAGTGAGACCTTGAATTTAAGGTTTGTAGTTCCTCTAGACCCCCAATAACCTGACCTGAGACAGCCCTAACAAGACAGGACGCCCAAACATCTCATTCTGTCAAAGTAACCACTTCACTTGGAATCAATATCTTTAGAAAAAAATGTATTTTCAGTCACAGACTTGAATAGCAAGACTCAGAGACAAATCTGATAAATTTGGCAGCCCATAAATGACCTGTGGGATGCAACCTTTGGCTGCTACAAAGTCCTTCCAGCACCATTTGCTCCAGCATCCAGTACACCCTGATTCCCAATTTCACATTTTAGCTGGCACTAAAATTAGGAAACCATTCTGTAATTCCCAAGCTAAATGCAGACTCAGTTTCAAGCAGCAAGAGGAAACCTTCGGCCTTGGAGAGCTCTGATTGACAAGAATAATGTGACAGCACAGGGCGAGAAGATTCCGTGATTTGCTAAAGAGGAGAAGAAATTACTGAACTGTAAAAGCCATGAACTGCCAAGCAGACATTAAACCAGAGTAAATGTGTAAGAACAGACACCAAGATCTAACACTGCAGCCTCATCAGATTCTCCCATCACAGATGGTGCTTCACGACCTTCCTACACAGACAAGCCTCACCAGGAGAGATACCTGAGCCAAGAATTCCTGCTGATAAATCCCATCTAGTCCCTCTCCACTCTTACTTTTGAGGTAACTGATGGGCTGAGCAGGGGGAGGCACAATTCTCCCCTTAGGAACGCCTTAAAAGGCAGCTAAAATGCCAGAGAATGGAGGTTATCTGTTGGGAAGTGCCATGAATAAAACATGTTTTGCTGTCTGTGTGCATTTGTCCTCCCTGCCCTTCAGTGAAAGATCCCTGTTACACAGCACGATCTGGAGAGCAGAAAAAAGGACCTGGGTGACTTTGCCCTGACTCTGCCAGGGCAGGAGCAGACAATCTTTCCCTAAAATAGGACAAGACTATTTCTGACCCACGGGCCAAAGTTCAAAGGCAGAGACGTTTAAGCACATTTAAGCTGACAATTCCTATCTGCATGAATAAGCCATTAAAATTAATGGGACTTAATAGCAATCAGATTTTTAAATATATATTACCTACTGGATACTTGTGTGGTTCTGGACTTTGTTTTGAAGGTCTTTTTATGTTGCCCACCCCTTAAAATCTCTTCATTTAATTTCTGGTCACATTATTTCAATGGAAAAGAAAAAAAGAAAAGCTAAAATGAAGAAAAAAGTGTTGAAAATTTGGAGACTTTTTTTTTTTTTTTTTTAAGTGTAAGGCGGGTAGATTTCGATTAAATACTAAGAGGAAATTTTTCTGCCAAGAACAATGCAGTTCTTGTTCCTTCCTTTTTTTCTTGTTTCTTCCTTCCTTTTTTTCTTTTTTTTTTTTTTTCCAGAAAAGTCTGGAGGTCTTTCACAGGTGAGATTTTTGGTGGTTTTTTTTTTTTGTGGGGGTTTTTTTTTTGGTGTTTTTTTTTTTTTTTTTTTTTCCTGAGGGGAAAGCTAGGGGATATTTTTAGTTTTGTTCATCTGCCTGTTTCTTTTTCCAAGAAAAATAAAAATACCCCAGCCCCCATTGTATCAATAAAAATAAAGATATCTTTATCCTTTACAACACTAGTTCAAGGCTTGACTCTCTCTTGTGTATAAATTATACACAGAAAGACATAAAACTGGTTCATTTATTCAGTAATTTATTGTGTCTTTTGGCTGCCATGCACAAACAGGTCATGTAATCTACAGCATGAAAAAGATGCAGAGAAGGAAAAAAATATGCACCATATAGATGGCTTGAAACTGAAAGAGGGTAGATTTAGGTTCATATCAGGAAGAAATTCTTTCCTGTGAGGGTGGTGAGGCCCTGGCACAGGTTGCCCAGAGAAGCTGTGGCTGCTCCATCCCTGGAAGTGTTCCAGACCAAGTTGGATGGGGCTTGGAGCAGCCTGGGATAGGGGAAGGTGTCCCTGCCCATGGCAACAAAATAATTTTTGAGTCCATTCTCAAATCAAACTATCCTATAGATACTGAAATATACAACAAAAGACAGAAAAAAACAACATTTTAGCAGGGCTCTGTATTCTGCCCATGCTGATAATTCACATTAAACCCAGCCATGGTGTAAGCACCCCTGAGAAAGCATTCAATATCTAATATAACCCAGGAGTATCTGCTGATTTTGGGACAACAAAGCAGTTAATTTGATAACTCAGAGTGTCTCCAAATGTGGAACAGTACCTTACAATATTTCTAATGTATTTAGAGACTGTAAGTCTGAGCCAGCTGAACCCTCCTTTATCTATTTGTACATTTATGACCACATAAAACTCAAACACAACACAGGATTTTGCTCTCCTGAAACAACGGTAGATTTCTTTATTTGCTATTTTTGTTGTGAAAGTTTTGCAAGGGCAAGGCTCTGTTTGGGACTTTAGATATGAAATAAATAAGAAAAAAAAAGCTTAAAAGTGTTTTCTATGACCATTTACATCAAAGGTCATCAGAGTTCCACAGTTGTCTTAGGGCATTAAAATTGTATTTGGAAGGGTATGGGACATGGGGTTTGTAAAATGTGAAAATTATGGGGGTCACACAAGGAAAAATGTTTGAAAAAAAACCACTGAACACAAAATAAGCTGGGATTTTTTTTCTTTTTTTACAAAAATGCTCAAAAGATTTCATTATGAAATGTTTCTTCTACTTTGAAGTGAGCCCAAACTAAGTTTTTTAAAATACAAATAATTAGCCTAATCAATACAATGAACTGCTTTGTTTTTCTACCAACAGTTTTTAAATTTTTTTTCATTGTGTTAGTTTGTTTCATCAAGAATTATGTGAATTGAATATGAGCAATTGGACCCAAAATTATTTCTTTTGACTCGTGTGCACTGGGAGAAAGTGGCAGGTTGGTGAGTTTGGGTGAGTTTTTCTCCATTTTGTCTGCCAAACCAGATATTCCATTAGCTGCACAATTCTTATCTTGGAGTCATGCAGAGGTTTGGGAGATATCACTTCACCTTCTCTGTTTCTGCTTCCTAATCTCCTTAGACTGTAAATTCTTAGGATCAGAACTGATTTTTTAAGAATTTGTGCCAACCCCTAAAGAAATGGGTCCCTAATCTCAAGGAGAATCTTTAACTACTTCTGTAACAGAAATAGTAAAATAGTGAGAGGAGCAATAACAACCAGAGTGCCTGGGAACCAAAACTGATTAGGAGGCATCACTCAGTGTCACCTGGCAGTTGACCTTTATCTCAAACAGACACAGATTTTTTAATATATTTTTTTTCCCCCACTCTCTGTTATTGCTGTGAGGCACAAGTGATATGTGAAAGCTGCTGCTGGAAAGCTACTCATTAAATTGTAATTTCAGTGTGCTGACATTTCAATGGGAGCTTTGCTCCCTGTGTAGCTCAACAATTTAGATTTGCAAAATATCATGCAGGGCTTTATAAGCCTGGCTGTGTCAACTGCTTGTGGATTACAGCAGCAGAAAATATGGGGTAAAATGAATGGCTGGAGGTTGCTGTAGGGCCCTGTGTTCTATTAGTCTTCAAGTGAATAGAATTAAATTATAATATAGGCCTCTGATCAGAAAGAAAAAATAAAAAGCTGCCCTTTCTTCCAAGACTGAAAATCTTTGTGGTGTTTTCTTCACACATCTCGTGGATTTTGTGAGGATGAGGATGCCACTGAGGGAAAGGACTGCTTGAGGAACTGGTCAAGGCACCCAAACGAATGGAATGCTTTTCATCAGTCTTCTGAGTCAGAAAATGTTTCACCACAGTCCCTGTCCTGAAGAAGGACAAGTAATAAGGGCAAGGACAGAATCAAGATTTGGGCAGCCTTGGGTCAACTCCTGCTTGACTCTGCAGAGGGGGAAATGTGTAGAATGGTTTGTAAGGATATTACAGAGGGGTTACACATCCAGTGACTGATCAAGCCTTCATCCTTGCCCATTTAGGGGGTATTAAACCAACTGTAACCCCTCTCTTTGATTACAAACCAAGGGCCTTCCATTACAATTAAAATTCATAGTAATCCAATATGAAAAATGCCCCAATATTCCTCAACATGGAAAGGGAACTTCTTGACACTTGCCCATATCTTGTTAGGTGTTTTATTGATCTTTCTCTGAACAGCAAATTCCAAAGCATCTTGCAGTTTTCTGCACAGCATTGAGAAGGAGCAGATTGTTGAACAGAGACTATCTCTAACCTTGATGGCAGCAGCTCCAGGGCACAGAAGAAAAACTCTTTTGAATTAAAGTTCCAAGCAGCCATATTAACAAGCATATGATTACAGTGCAAATTGCCCTGAATAATTCAGGAAGAGTCCTATCCAAAGTTTGATGGTAATCACAGCCAGGGAGAATATTATTAAAAATAAAACCTTGTGTCAGGGGAAAGAATGCTCTCCTCTCTTCTCCTCTCCTCTCCTCTCCGAACCTCTCCTCTCCTCTCCGAACCTCTCCAAACCTCTCCCCCACATCACTGTGTCATTCTTGTTGCTGCTGCTTCCTAAACCCAAAATAAATGAAACAAATTTTGTCAATCACCAAATCTATTGCTTGTCTTAGAAAAAAACTGTTCATTTGTGCCTATGGGCGTGGACCAAGGGGTATTTTACCAAACCTTGTCTGAATGTCAGAGCTGATGCTGGAAATGCAGCAAATCTCTCAGGTATTTATGATGTCCTCCTTTACTCTTTCATTTTTCCTTTTTTTCTTTTTTTATTCTTAAAAAAGGACTAAAACCAAAGAAACTCTGGAGGGAGGAGTCTTTATTTCCCCATGGCACAAACATACCACACTGCACAGCTGCCCCTTGGTGCCATGGGGCATCTGCTCACACCAGTGGCTGAGATGCAGAGCAGCACAGTCCCCACTGCCCCTCACATGAATAAATTGCAATCATTGCTCCCCAGTGCAGAGCTGGTGGGTCAGGAGCGGGGCTGAGGCCACCAGGAGGGCTGAGCTATCAGGGGATGGTGCTGGCTGGAGGTGAAGGTGTGCCCAGGGTGGGACAGTGAAGTGGTGCTCTGAACACAGGTCTGTTTTCAGCCCTGCAGCTTCTCAGTTCCCAGAGCTGGGCTGAGTCGTGGTGTCAGCCTTGTCTCTTCCACCATCTGTGCCTGTCTGTTTGCATTGAACAAGCTTTGGGGACAATCTCCTTTTTTTTCTTTTCTTTTTTGTCTTTTCTTTTTTTTTTTTCCTTGCTCCTTTGTGCTGAACTTATCAGCAAAAAGCCCAGAAGCTCAAAGAGGATTCTGAGGGAACGTCTGTAAGTGTAAGAATATTCCTTGTAAAAGGCAAGCAAGCCACAGAAATGCTCTCTGACAGCCTGCACAGACCTGCCACTGCATCTTGTCAGACCTCTCAGGCAGCAAATGTTATCTTAGGAGACCCTCTTCTCAGTCAGAGAAACTTACAGGCATTTCCCAGGTCTCCAGATGCCTCCCTCCCAGGCAGACAGGGCTCAGCACAGCTTGGACACTCTGCAGAGCTCACATGGTGCCCAAAGAGTTTCTGGTGAAATGTTGCTGTTGCTGCAGGAGCTCCTGTGACAACTTTTTGTCCTTTCTCCCCAGCAACTCACTACAAGTATAGGAACAAGCTGGGTTTGGTGGTTTGTTTTTTTTTCCAGGATAATGACTGACAACTCCAGCGACAGATTGTTGAGTTCTTGACATGAATGTGGAAGGGGGTAAAGGAAGTGAAGCACAAAGCAGTGGAATGTGTGTGCTTGCACAGACAGTGCCAAGCACCACAGCCTGAACCTAAGTTTTGACAACCTGAGCTGATGGAAGGAAGATGGAGACAAATGTGTCTGTGTTTGTGAAGGGTGAGAGCTGCTGTAAGCAGGGGAGCAGAACTCAGCAGGCATCACTCAATGGTTAGAACAGGTTTTTTCTCTCTGCTCTGCATCCACATGTACAGCTGTGTGTTTTCATGGCCAACAAGGCACTAAAACACTGAAGCTGTTAGAAAATAAATACTTTGATAATTCTAATTACTTTTCATCTACTCAGTTTCTCATTTCCATTTTGAAGTTTCAAACAAGACACTACCTTGTTCCTTTTGGGCTTGTTCTGTGTCCAGTTTTACTTTCTGATCTCGACACTGCAGTATTGGGTTGTCAAGGCTAAAGGAACCATCTAAATTACCCTTTTTTATTGGTCTGCCTTGAATAGAAACACTTAGATTGATCTAATTTGCTGAATTTTCCAATTAAAATTTAATTTTGCAGAAACCATTTTTCTAGCCATTAGTCTCCACCACAGTTAATGTCAAAGGCTCAGTTTAGATTAGCTTAGATCCCTGCATTAAGAGCACCTTGTCAGACCCACTTTGGGACTCATAATATTTATCAGAATTGCAGAATCTCTCCCACTCAGACCAAATTTACCAACTTTTAAGCAGAAAGCACAGCTCATACTCCCAGTCAAAGGGCAAAATCCAGCAGGGGGAGAACAAAAAACAGCATGACCAATTTTAAATGAAGCGTATTGAGTAAGTGTTTTATTTAGAGAGGAAAAATCACTCATTGTGTTCTGAAATACATTTAAAAAAAAATTAAAACATGACTATGCGAGACTGCCATCAGATTGTGCCTTGATTAAAAGTCAATAGATTTGTTTCAACAGTCATTACTATTTCTGGAATGTGAAATAACTGTTCTGGATGTAAGGACACAGCTGATCCAATGCTGGATTGAGCCCAGCATCAACCTCAGCTGCTGCCCAGTGCCTTACTGGGAGGGACAGGAGCTCTTGGACTGGCATTTATATGGAAAATGTCCTGCAGAGATATTTGTAGCCAGTATTTCAGGCCAGTTTTGCTGTTGAAAAACACAAAAAGTTCCTGCATCTGTGATTCATCCACCCACTATGAAAAAGCAGCCCCATTTTCTTCTTTTGTTTACTGGCCTGCTGTTTGGTCAGCATGTATTTTATTTAGCATGATGGGTTTTTTTAAAAAGGTCATCAGAAGTTAAATACAATTCCAGATCAAGTCTCAGGGGGAAAAAACAAACAGAACCAAACAAAACAAAATACACACACAGACACACACACACACACACACACACACACAGACACACACACAAAACTCCAAAACAAAAAAAAAAAAACCAACCAAACAAAAAAAAAAAAGAGGCAAAACCAAACAAATTGCAAAAAAACCCTTACAAAAACAACCAGCCTGCTCAATTTAGCTAAATAATGTCATTTCCTCTTCTAGGTCATAATAAATTGTACTGACCAACATTAATCATGCTCTGTGTTTGTGATTAAAAAAAAAAAAAAGTCATTTTGGAGTCATAAGCTTTTTATTTCTTCTCTGTTGGCCCCTTCCAGATCCCACCAAATGGCACTAATCCAATGAGCAGGAATTTTCCTGACTGATGAAAAAAAAATCATGGAAAAGGCAAGAATTTATCCTTGGTAAATGAATGTTAGGGGTCCAGGTATCCACATACTGAGATGCACAGCTAAATACATGAGATTTATGGGTTACGTTAAGGTTTAACAGATTATAGCTGAAATAAGAAGGTGTCTGGTACCATGGATGATGAGAAAAACCTGTCAGATGTATCATAGGATCACAGAATAGTTTGGGAAAGGGATTTTCAAAAGTCTGCTAGTTCAAACCTCTCAGTATGTTCAGCAGGACCAGGTTGCTCAGAGCCCTGTCCAACCTGACCTTGGATGTTTCCATGGATGGGGCATCCATCACCTCTCTGGACAGCCTGGTCCAGTGTTTCACAATTTCATTTAAAAAAAAAAACTCCTCCTTTTATCTAGTCTAAATTTCCCCTGTTTTAGTTTTAAAATGCTGTTGGGCTGTCCTATTGCAACAGGCTGTATAAAAAAAATCTGTCCTCATCTGTTTTATACCATTTTTTATAGGTTTATTTTAAAAAGGTGGTTTTATACTACCTTTTTAAAATATTTAACTATTGAAAGTTTACACTTAGGTCTGCCTGGAGCCTTCTCTTCTCCATGCTGAACAACCCCAGCTCTCTCAGCCTGTCTTCACAAAAGAGATGCTCAATCCCCAACTTTGTGGCCTCCTTTGGACCTTCTCCAGCAGGTCCATGTATTTCCTGGGAACTCCAGTGCTGGGAACTCCAGTGCTGGATACAGCACTGCAGGAGGTTCAGAGAGGTTAGGAGAGGTGAGGTGAGGTGAGGTGAGGGAGAGGGAGAGGGAGAGGGAGAGGGAGAGGGAGAGGGAGAGGGAGAGGGAGAGGGAGAGGGAGAGGGAGAGGGAGAGGGAGAGGGAGAGGGAGAGGAGAGGATTTTTGCACAAAGGTCAATATGAGCCTTGAAAGAGCGAGGGCCATAGCCAAATCCCTCATCTTTTAACTAAAAAATTATTTCTATTGACCAGGAACTATCTTCTGCCTTTAAGTCACAGAGGGAGATTGAATTGTGAACCCAGACTTGTTATAAATAGTGGTTCATAATTATTTGCAAAGTCCTTGCTGAAGAAGAGTAGGATAGGCTTACTTTGAGAAAATGAGACTTGGTACTCAGACTTTCCATTTCTTTTAATAAACAATTTATGTAAATTTAAATACATTGCATATGCATGCCTAAATTTGCTGCTCATAATGATGACAATCACAATTAAGCTCTCTGTTCTTCTGGCAGTAGCAATAATAGAGAAACGAAAATAAATAAATAATAATAATAATAAGTTATGTTTCCTGTGACCTTTTAAAAAACTTGTGAGTGAACTGCAAAATAGATCTTTTTAAAAAATCTTGATTTGGTAACCGTTTAATAAACACATGCATTTATTTAAGTATTTATGTGTTGTCTTGGTGAAAAAAAAGAGGGGCTAAATATACAAGAAACCTATTTGCAAAGGGAAAGGCTACTGTGAACACAAAGCATGTTCCATTGTTTAAATTATTTATATACTATGTCTATAAGTTGAGCCTTTTATGATCAATGGAAGAGAACTGCAGTTAGAGCAGTGATGCAGGGAGATAAAACCTTCTCTTCCTGTGAGCTAACAAAGTTCATACTTCAAATGGAATTGTACACACAAATTTAGTTGAGCAGCTTTATTTCCAGGCCTTATTTAATGTCTGGAAACACAGAGGGATTAATATACATTAAACTTCTTATGTAAACATTTCTGTCAGGTAAGGGAGAGAGTTGAGAAGGGATGGAGGAGGAAGAGAGGAAGTGCCAAACCAGTGACAAATGGTAGCAAACTCTCCTCCAAATCCCAACCAGGCTGACCAGGGAAGAGGAGAAGCACCCCAGTTCATTCTGTTTATGCCATACTCTCAATTAACCCCATTCCTGACTTTAGGTACCGAATCCCTCTCCCTCCCACAGCTCCTTTACTGCTGCCTCTTCCTGTCACTGCTGCAGCTCATCAGCTGCCCACACCCTTTTGGGCTCATCGGGTTAATTAAGTCTCTATAAACTCCCTCTGAAGCTCAGCCAAAACCTTTGTTTTGCCACCACATTGCAGCTTTCCACAGAAGACAATTAATGAATAATCATAGTTTTGGAACACCTGGGGGAGACTTTTCTTCTAGGTATCTAGTTGTGAGTTCAGACTCAGTCTTTTGTAGCTCCAATCAGCTACTGAATAAGATTCTGCTGAAGAAATAAGGACGTTCCCCAATCTGTAGTCTGTTTTAAGGCAGCTGGATATGCCTGAGTAGTGAATCTTGGGTCAGTCTCCTGGTCTGGGATAATTGGAAAAGTGGGCATTTACACGCAGGAAGCTGTCCTATTTGTTCCACATTTTTTATCCTGTGTTTTTTTGCCTAGGATACAGACAGGAGCATCCCAAACAAACAAACATGTTTTTCATTAGATGTGCTACAACCTCTAATGGAAACAAATTCACTGAAATGAGGGGAACAAGACTGTCTCATTGATTCCTTATCTACCTGCTGACACAGAAAATTAGCCGTTTCCAGTGGATCTTTCATCTGCTAATTATCCTCATTGATTTTGGATGAAGACATGTAGTGTCTGAATTCAACTCCATGTTCTTCAAGCCAGGACCTGTTTGCATTCTGACATACAGGACAAAGCTGGAAAAAAGAGCCAGGAATTCGATTTTCCTGCCACTTCCTTGCCCAAAGTTTTTGAGGAATCCCCATCCCTGGAAGTATTCAAGGCGGGGTTGGATGGAGCTCTGAGTAGCCTGGTCTAGTTGAAGGTGTCCCTGTCCATGGCAGGGGTTGAAATGAGATGATGTTTAAGGTCCCTGCAAACCCAGAATCTGGGTGATTCTGGGATTCTATGATCACACCTTTCCCCTAGGATATCTGTGAGACCTTTCCATTTGACTCAGGAAGTAGTGGCTCCTTTTAATTGCAAGAAGAATTGTTTTTACTGTATTGCATGAATTTCCTACAGCAGTGACACACAGAACCAGAAGATTCCAGTGGTCAACCTGCAGGAAAATCAGAGAAGAGACAGGTAAAGAGGGGAGAAACCAGCAAGATGAAGTGGAGGTGAGGAAGAGATGCTTTAACCAATATTGAGAAGTTTCACAGGTTGCTCCATTCCGTAGAGAAAATAATAGACCATTAAATCCATCATGATGTGATTTAATTTTGTGCATGTTTTTTGCTAAATGTGGCTCAAACTTTCTGAGCTCAGAATAAGACAGACATGCATGGCAGTGCAGAAAAACCTAGTTAAAGAAAAGTTGGAATATTCTTTATTCTTGCTGTACTAAATGTATGGGTAAAGAAATTGCATTAACATAAAAACAAGCCCTGTTTCTTCAGCAACACAACAGTGCCAAACAGAGTGAATCCAGTGTATTAAAATACCAGCCCAGATTGTCTCCTGAGCTTTATGGCTGCAGCAATTGAGAATTAGTACCATTAATTAGCTGAAGCTATTTGTTTTACAAATTACAATTGCATGTCTAATCCTGTAACTTTCTGTCCCTGAGGAGTTACTTAGTGAGAGCTCCACAGCAGAACCAGGGAATGAATGGACTTAACTTCTAGGAGCATCTGAGATAAGAAGAAAACAACAAACTGTTATTTTTATTTCACTCAGCTGTCTTTTTTTTCCAGTCTAAGATAAGAACAGAACACCACATCTGCCTTCTCTAAGCCATTAATTATTTTCCTGAATTTCTACTGCATTCAACAATTTTTTTCTAAATTGTTTTTATATTGGTATATTTTATTTTTTTCCTTCATTTCCAGTATGCAAGTGCTTTTGCAGCCCTTTAATGATTCCCACTGGTTCAGTCCAGCCCCCTCTCTTTATATAAATAGTTTCTGTCTTGATTTTGCCAGTTGAAAGGTCTGACCCACAGACACTGCACTACTGATTTGCATTAGGGCATCACTGGATGGGATGGTCTTCTTGAAGAATATTTTATGTGGTCCCAATATATTTAGTCAGAAAAAAATCAACACCCTGGCTTCAAGTGTCTCCCATGCAACTCATTCCAATAAAAGCTCTCACTTTGACAAAGGAGTGTGTAATATTTCTCTTGCATCTCTGCAAAAAGAAGTCAACGAGTTCCCTGGATACAACAAGAAAAGAAATTATTTCACAGAAGAATGGTAATATTTTAAAAGATGATTTATGAGCTGGTTTTTTGCTTGTGAATACCCAGCCTTGAAGTCCACTTGAAAGTGATTTTTTATTTTGGTCATTGTTGATAAATGCTTTGCCATCATAATAAAGTCCACAGCATATGAGGGAACATCTGAAATCTTGGACATCTATTGAGCAGAGACAACTCTGCACATCCATTTCTGTAATGATTCATGACCTAGCCACAGACTGATGGATGGCAACTGGGTGTTCCTAAGGAGCAATCTCAATGTCTTACAGTCATGGAAAACTGCAGTCAACAATAATTTATTTATTGAGAGTTTGTGGTGCTTTCATATCTGACCACATTACCCAGGGTTTTTAAAAAAAAGAGGGTAGAGAATACATTTAATTTTAATTTGAAAGTGTTGGTTCCTTTCCTTCACCTTATATTGGCAATGGCAGGTGGGTCACTGAGTAAAGGTGTGTGATAAATGGATGAAAAGAAAGAGATTTCTCTGTGATTTTACACCTATGATGAAAGTAGAGGATGTATTTGAAGATGCTTTCAGAGATCTCAGCTGAAAGGTGGAACCAGGAGTTTAAGCTTTGCATCAAGGTCCAGCCACAGAGTTTGTATCCCTGGGAATCTGAAGCAGATGGTCCCAACACTTTGGTGTGGAAAATGGCACATTTTATTGGTTTAGACCCAAATAAAATTTTGTCCTTGATTCTGAAAGACTTATTTTTACAGACATATTCCATTCTCTTGTTTTGCATTTCTTTAAATACCTTTAAAAATTATCTGTATCTCTTAACATTTCTTCGTATTCTTTTCATTATATTGAAGAATTTAGGAGTTTTATTTGGTTTTGGACAGTATTATAGATTAACTGGGATGTGAATTAAGAAAAAAACCACTTCTTCATTGCTTGGATTTCCAAATTTTTCCTGAGTATTATGTCAAAGCACAATTTACAAGGTTTCTTTGCAACTTACTGTTTTTGAAAATGCGGCTTTTACAGAAATTTCCAATAGTTTAAAATGTTCTCTGTTAAAAATATATTGAAAACAAAGTATCAGGGTATTTTTTTCTTTAAACCCAAGGCTATTTCTGCAAACAAAATATGTTTATTCTGGAAGGTTTGTGGAAAATACCATCTTATGACAAATGTATTTGACAAAAGGCATACACAGTCAAATCTCTGAAATGCGCCTGCAGACGGAGACTCAGCTGAGATTAATTTCATGTTTGGGTCTGAAATGTATCAGAGAAGAACTTTTTTCTCTTCCATGCAGGAGATCTGCAGCAGAAAGATGCCACTTGGGTTTAAAGATGTTGCTCCAGAGGGACGTTCCTTGGTGGCAGGAGCAGGGCCAAGGGTTTGGTGCTTGCCTGGAAGGAAAGGATCCCAATTGTGGACAGGATTTCTGCACAGCTACTTGTTACAGGTGACAATAAATGGTCTTGATAGGCAATGGATATTTATGTTTATGAGTCAGACAGGATCATTTTGATCTAAGTTGTTTTCTTGTATAACACAAACCAGGGCACTTGCACTCTCATTCTGCTCCTGAGAGTGCATTACTGATTTCTTCATGTAAAGGTGAGTTGATTGCGTCTCTGCATGTGGTAAATTGTTCTCTCTGTTGAATATTTGGGTTTTATTTATGATCTGAATTTATCTTGTTTCAAATAACAGCTCCTACATTTGACTATTTCATTGCATTGTGCACAGTACCAAGCTGTCACTTATCAATAATCTGTTCTCTTACCAGTGAAAAAAATCTTTATACTTACATATAGACCTTAATTAAGTTCCTTGCTAATCTCCTCTTCAACATATTCAATGCATTTCTCACTCTGATGAAAATGAATTACTGTTTTCTAAGCCCTTTGTAGTAATCTAATTTTTTCTCCAGTGTGGGTTTCAGAAGTGCTTCCACATTATCTCTGTATTGCTAATAGCAGTTTGCTGTTTGACATCTCCAGTGATTATATTTATCACCATATTGCAGTCTGACTTGGTGAGCTGCACTGACTGGAGATCAGGGCAAAGCAGATGTGCTCTGCACTTCAGGTTAATTCCCCAATCCTAAATTAGCACGAGCTCTGAACACATTTATGATACATTAAATATGTCTTCACACACTTCAGCTTAGTAATCTTCATGACAGTCCTGCAAGGCAAGGAAATACTGTCACCCATTTTACTGAGACAGAACTGAGACACAAGCAAAGAAAAAAAAAAGAATTCTAATCCTTGAAAGGCATTTAAGTAGGTAAGAAAGTCATATTGGAAAATTTAATATAAAAGACTTAGGCAAGACTGTTGTGGGGAATTGGCACATATGTCTCAGACTCAACTCATAGGGCTGTAAAATCAGGAAAAGGAGAGCATGGCTGATCAGGGTAAGAGCAAATTCTACTGTCAGCCACGTGAAAATATTCCTAAACTGTGGGATTCAGGGTGTCCTCCTTGATTTCTGTAGGGACATGTGTCAGCCAGGCTGGGAATTTGTATAAAGGGTGGACCTGGGCACACATCGCCCCACTTTCCACCACAGAAATCTCCAACAATCCATTTGCACCACAGAATAAGAGGGAATGATGATTGGGGTAAATGGGAACAGGCAATTCAGAAAGTCTCCACACATCAGTTTACGTTTAGCTGAAGGAGTGGTCTGAAAACCCCTGTGGATGACAAGCAGAGTTTGGAGGGACCAAAGCATTTCCCACCTCCCAGCTCTTACCACGGAGCTGCTGCATTGCAAATTCATTTTTCTTCTGGGTCTTTCCAAGTCACTCATCAATCAGAATTTTATTTATTGAGCCCATAGGTAACACCTCCACACCCTTCTGACAGAATGGGGACACCTACCTGATATCAGACCTTGGAGGAACTTGTACCTCTCTTAGTTTTGGATCCTTTCTTACCTGAGCTCTGTTCCCTTCCCTGAAGGGGTCCTGCTCAGTTTTCAGGCTCACAGCACCAGAATCAAATATTTGCGGTTAAAAAAACCAAATGCTGTTCATGAGGATGTTTGAACTCACATGGGGTACGTAAGCAAGATTCTCAGATAGCTCAATTAGTTTTCATCCTTTGAAGGTTCAGTTCAATGAGTTATGTGATTCAAGGCAGGAGCAATGTACAGTAACATCACAGGCAATTTGGTCATTATGAATTTTACTGTTTAATTCAGGAATTTTGTAGGAGATTTTAGAAAAATAAAGTGTAATTTTTCCAGCTTGGTGCTGCAATTCGAGCTTGGGAAAGTATTGCATAGATTACTTATTTAATTCAGCTTTTTACTAAGCTGCTATTTATACTTCTGTTGGAATAATCACAAATCACTGATGAGCTTGTCAGAGATTGTTTAGACTGGTTCAAGGTCATAAAACAAAGAGTCAGGTGGAGGAGTCATGGTGGGGGAATGCAGAATGAATATCATGGTGAGTTTGGTGGAAGGCAAGTGAAGCTGGAGAAAGCACTGCCTGTAATAAATCTCCCTTTTAGACAGGAATGAGCACAGATCTGCCCAGTGCCCACAGGTTTCTTTGTTTTCTAGAGAGTAGAAAAAAATGTGTAAAAATCTACACACATATACGTGATCCAAAAATGGCTTTAAATCCCCTTCAGTAAATTTCCTTTATCTTATTTCCAAGTCTCTCTCTGTCACAGAGAATATCAGAGAAACCTCTTGCTTGTTTTTGTATGAAATGTCCCATAGCTCTGAGAAAACAGTGAGGAAGGAATGGTTCAAAAATATTAATGTCCTTGAATACAAAGGAAATGAGGAGCAGATAAATCTCCAGTAGGATTGTGAGACCTAAAGAAACCATCATGGGATTACAGAAAAGTTTGGGTAGGAGCATATTAAATAGCAAAACAATAAAATATTTTGATTTTGTAGAAAATATTTTAGATATTAAATTACTGAGTGTATGAATCTGTATATAATTAATTACATTATTAATTCAGGGAAAAAAGAAAAAAATCCCAAAATATTTAAAATCTTATTCTGACATTTTAAATTGTAATCAAAGTTTATTTTCATTTGTGAAAATTCAAATATAGCTACATTTACTGTGTACATTTACATTTATGTTGCTGTGATACACTCATAAGATCTTCTGGAAAAGTATTTATGATCCTATGAACATATTTATTTGCAAATAATTAACTCCACTTCCTTAGGAGCTTGAAAGCTATGGTTGCTTGGGTTTTCTGTTGCCAAGATCTTGCAAAAATACTGAAATTTATATTTATATTTTTAAAATTGTATCTGATTATAATTGATTTCTATATATCCTCATCTTTGTCAAATTTTCTTCTTCACCTAAACCTGTAGAGGGTCACTGATCAAAATGACTAAGCTTTCATTCTCATGCAGATAATTAGCTTTAAAATAAAAGAGTAAAATCTTTAAATTACCAAATTAATCATTTCCCTTATGCTTCTAAAATTTCCAACCAAAGCATGGAATCTTTGTTTGGATATCTTTGTTACTACTGATGTGTGCATGGAGGTCTCATTCCTTCACTGGAAAATGTCTTTACACTGATTTTGTTCTGATGTTCTCTGCACTTAACTTGGATTTGGCTTCAGCAACCCAGAGGACGTGGGAGGTTTTGGAGTTCTGTACATGATCTATATTTTAACACAGAACAGATTGCCCAGGGAGGGTGAGGAGTCTCCCTCCTTGGAGATATTCCATCACTGTCTGGACACAATCCTGTGCCTGTGCTCTGGGATGACCCTGCTGGAGCAGGGAGGTGGCACCAGGTGACCCCACCGATGTGGTCCCTTCCAACCTGACCCATTCTGTGATAACATAATAAATAAATTAATTAATTAAAAATAACAAAAAATATATATCTTAAAAGATATCACTAACCTTAACTCACTCTGCTTTTAAACCAGTCTATATTTAGCTGGTAATAAGGTATTAGAGTTCTCTTGTCAGCAGTGCTGATCTCATCTCAGCTGGACAGTGAGCAGCCTGTTAAATGATTTTCAAAAAGCAGAAAAGCCACAAGGCCTGGCTGGTAAAAGGAGAAGAAAGGGATGAAGAAAGCTTTAGGGTTCAATTCTCCATGGTCTCTGAGATATGATGCTAATTCAATATAGTACAAATTACTATTCAAATTCATTAGCATCACACTAAGCAATATGCAATCACAGCCAAGTTCACAATTAGCATTAATGATATTCTCCAAGTGGGGAGAAAAAATCGAGGATTGAGTTTTACACTCCAGACAAGATAATACAAGGGAAATAATGCCAGGGATTAGTGTCTAAGACAGGAATTTATTTCCAATGTGTTTACAAGTCCCAGAGCTCAAGGAGCCTGAAGTTAACACACAGATGGGACATTTCTCTCTGCAGAAATTCCCATCCAGCTGCTCCCACTTTCACCTGATGCCTCAGTAGCTACCAAATGGAACTGGGGCAAAGCTGGAGTTCCTCTAAATCACCTTTGCCTTGACTGATAGGCCAATTCCTCACCACATCTTTGTTAGCAGCTTTTTGGAAAATGAAATACCCAGTTCTGGATGTCCCTTTATGTCTGCTCTGATTGCAGGGAGGGTCTGACAACTCAAAGCCCAACCAGTGAAATTTAGACAGATGTAGCTGGTGAAAAAAAATTTTTTTTTGGAGTCTACATCCATTAAAAAATTATTCATAGATTTTTGAAATTTAAGAGATTGTTATTTATACTTACAGAAATTATTATTATCTTGGTTGCTGCACCACAAAATTCACCTGTATGGCGCCTGGACTGGCAGCAGCTGGATTTGCAAGGCAAAATTCTTACAAGGTTTTTTTCAACTTGTTCAAAATAGAATTATTCTTACACAAGCAGTGGCAGAGGCTGCAATTCAGATTATTTTTGTGCACCCTGAAATAATGGACTGACTTAAAAATTGCTTTTCCATGAACGATTGTAAGATGTTAGTCTGGGAGGAGAAACTTCTGAGAATAGAATTCTTTTTGAAGCAATGCAAATCTTTCATTGCTGAAGAGAGTAAAAATCATCATAGAAATTTGAGTAACCTTTTATATGAGTCCTGTGTTTAATAAGGACACTGCTGGTACCTTTCCTACTCTGGCATAATAACCTCTCTCTTGTGGGGTCAAAATGTGACTTTGCTTTTTGTTGTTAAAGAAAATCTAACCAATAAACATGGTGGCATGCAACTCTGTGTGTGTGTGTCACCTTCTTCTTTCCTTTTAATCATGATTAAATGACCTAGGTTATTTAAGACATGTTTAAAAAAAGCTAAACGGAAGAACTTCTAGGTGAAGAGGTAACTCAAATGCAGAATTACTGTGGGCATCTATAATGAATTACCAGGAAAATTGTTAAAACTTGAGATATAAAGCATTCTGTTTCTGACAAATCCAAACTAATATGTAATTCTAATATCATAAACCCACTTAATATTTTGAAGATGCAAGACACTGATTTATTTTTTCTTTGTGGAGCTCCCACCCTTCCTGCTGCCTGAGAATTCATTGTCTTGGGAAAAGTTTCTTAGTCACAAGGCCCCTTTTTTATCTTCAGTACGTCAAAAGACTTGCAATGGTAAAAAAAATAACCTATCCCAATGATTCAATCCATCTTCATGGCTTCCTGCTAAGAAGATGAACTGAGAAATCAATTTTCTGGGGAATCTTTTTCGGATTTGCTCCCCCTAGCCCACTTCCTCTAGAAAAATACTCACCTGTTTAGGACAGACTGAATCACCCTCCAGGAATGTCATGTTTTATCTCAAGATGCCTTGGACCTCAACAGCAGTTTAATATTCATAGAAAATCATAAGAATGCAATGGTAGAAACTGAGATTAATGGATGCAGTTATCTGGAGGAGAAACCAAAAGACCATCTCTTCCTGTTTCTGACCTAAGGCAGGGTCAAACCTTGTCCAAATCATTCCTGACGTGTGATTGACTCTCCCATTCACAGCCAGGGCAGAAGGAGATTTCATGCTCACAAAAGCAGAGTGCAGGGGTGACTCCTCTGGCTGGCTGAAGGTTTTTCCCTGATGTTCAACCTAAGGAGCATTCATTGAACCAAATAATTCCTGCTGAAAGGCAACCAGAGTTCCAGGTGCAGTGACACTCTTTGTTATGAAGCTTGGGAGAGAAACTTGAGTGAACACCCTCTGTCCTGAGCTGTGTCCTGGATTTTCAGGATTACACCATGGTTCCACTATAGGACAATTTACTGAGGATTAAGAAAAAACCAAAAATGATGGGCACATCTCAGGATCTCTTTCTGGTCAGAGTGACTCCGAGATAACTTAGAAAGTCTCTTTTCCCAGCCCAGGGGTTGAAGAAGGAGTCAGAGCTCTTCATTTCTTGGTCTGAAGGTTGCTTTATTATATCCTATCTAAATTCTTTCTCCTGTCCAGCCAAGGTCCACTCAGCAAGACAGTCAGAGGCACTCTGCCTGCCCCCAGGGCAGTGTCATCTTTTTATACTAAAAAGTACGTGTACAATATTTACAATTACTTTCCAATACCTATCATCTACATTAGACAGTGAACTTCTATTCTAAACCAATCTAAAAGTGCCAACATCACAGCAGAAGATGGAGGTCAAGAAGAAGGAGAAAGGCTGGACATGCCCAGATTCCTCCATCTTGCCCCCTGAACCCCCATTCTAAAAACCCCAAAATCTATTTTTCACCCCATGATAAATTCACTATCATTCTACTTAAACTTTCGTGGCTTGTAATTCTTCATATAAGGTTGGTAATTGTTTTTTCCAAGGGTTAAATCAAAAGCACAGGAGTCTCGGGCTTTGCACCAAGGTCTCTGAGCCCCCTGGGCAGGGGCTCGAGCCCTCCAGGGCAGCCAGAGGAATTTCCTGTGTTCCCACAGGCACAGACTTTTATCTGTAGAAAGTGTCTAAAGATCTACTTTTCTTATATATTGAGCAACACAGTTATCAATCTAGTGTTCCTATAGAAGCACAAAAATGTAAATGATATTTCCGGGATGTCTTCCTGGTTTTCCAATATTGAATTGGTGCTGTCATTAACACCAACATAGAGAAACAAAAATAATCTCTTACTTGTACTTGGCACTGCCGAGGCTGCATCACTAATTTTGAGTTGTTTTCAGCATCATCACTAATTCTGGGCTCAGTTTTGGGACCTTCACTATAAGAAAAATTTTGAGGTGCTGGAAAATGCCTAGAGAAGGGAACAGAGCTGGGGAGGGGTCTGGAGCTCAAGGTTGGTGAGGAGCAGCTGAGGAAGCAGGGGGGGTTCAGCTTGGAGAAAAGGAGGCTCAAGGGAAATGGGTCAGACTCTTCTCCCAGGTAACAAGTGAGAGTAGAAGGGGAAAAAGCCTCCAGGGGAGGGCAGATTGGATATTAGGTAAAATTTGTTCATTGAAAAGTCTGTCAAGCATCAGAACAGGCTGCCCAGGGAAGTGATGGAGTCATCATCCCTGGCAGCTTTTAAAATAAATGCAGATGTGACACTAAGAGACATGTTTGGGTGGTCGACTTGACACTTGGACTTGATAATCTTAAAAGTCTTTTCCAACCTAAGAGGTTCTGTGATTCTGTTTCCTTAGAAATTTCTAGCTGAGGACCTGTGGAGGCCTCCTGTCCAGCAGCTTACTGGAAGCTGGAATACTCTCAGCATACTCTCAGAAAATACTCTCTAGGAAGAGACAGAATGATATTTTCTGGCCAAGCCTTGAAAACCATCAAGGATGGATTTTGGTCACTGGAAAGTGTCTGGCTTAACCACAAGGGAGTTCTGCTGGAATTCCCAAACTTCCTACATAATGGGACACCTGTTCCTCAGATTCCTTTGCAGATCCTCTGACTCTTACCTTTTTCCTGTTGAAGTTTCTTAGAGAATTCTCCAGGAATCATCATCTGCCCTCCTAAACCCCACCTGCCTCTTTTGCTTGCCTTCCCAGCCTTCCACTCCATCAACTCAATCATCTCATCTTCCCTTCTGTGACCACATTTCCCAGCAACTCTTCCCAGCCCAAGAACAGCATCACCCCTGACTGGCCCCTCTGGCATTTGTATAAATAAACTCTGACCAACAGCATCCAGAAAGTCCCTGCATGTCTTCCCAGTGCTGATCTGCCTTTCTATGGGATGCTGGATGTGTGAAAAACCCCTGGTGGAATGCAGGGAGCAGTGTCTGAGGCAAGGCTCTTCCAGTCCAGACCAGGCTGCTCTCTGTGTTTCACAGCTGTTTTCTACACAAATGAAAGTCTTTGTGCTTCAACTATTCCAGACTCTGCTTATTGAGAGTCTCTCATCAAACTTGAGATAGACAAAATAGCTAAAATATCAAGAGAAGGATTCTTTCCTTCTGATTTCACTTCATTTTCCCTATTATGCTTTTTTTAGAGTGAAAAATGGAGCATTTCAGCATTACTCTTTACCCCACAGGTAGGAAACTATGAATCAAGACAGTGAATCAAGGGGTGTGAAGTCTATTCACAAATATGAAATTTAGTTTTTCCTCCTCTTCCTTTTTGATTTTGAAGTCTATATATTCACTTTCATTTAAGCTAATGTTCTTGTTCCACTGTATTTGATTTATTTTTGGAAGAATCCATATTCATCTGGCATTTCAAATAAGAAAGGCAACAAAATTAAGATTGTAACTGGAAACTTCACATACATATATACACAGACTTACATATGATGTATATGCAAAGTCTGCTGTACATACACCATAATGTAATACTGGTGAGTCTCTAATCTGATTTTATTCTAGAAAAGATGGAAGAGGCTCCAAAATTTTTCTGAATCCACAGGAAATTTTGTCTCACTGCTGGAACCCTGTTCTTCAACAACTGAAAGAACAGTTGACAATAAAATTATTTCATTAACATGACAAGGGGAAATGCACCAAGGAGAAGGATCTGCAGTCTTCATATACCTGAGGTCAGAAGTTATGGATTCATTCCTCACTAAAAAATTTCCATAATGAAAGATAAGTGGCAACAAAAATGCAGTCGTTATCACACAAATTATTTTTTAAAAAAATTAATCACTATATGCTCTAATTACTACCCTTTTATCTGTCCTTACTTGCACTTTTGCTTGAGGCTTTTGGCAGATGAAATCAAGTGAATGGAGAAGTATATTTTAGCTAACAAGCTTCCTAGTCTAAAAATTCCTCTCGAGTGCGTGATTCAAGCAAATTAGGAAACAGAGAGAGAGAGGGAGAGAGAGGGAGAAGGAGAAAAAGCAAATGGCAGACGATTGCCTCGCTAATTTAATCCTTTTGGTACGCAATTAGCACACATCAGGCCGGTCGATGGGAGCCTGCCCCGCAGGTCAGGATTTCGCTCTGAACAGCTCCTGAAGTGTGCTGGGCTGGGCTCTGCTCGGGGGAAGCTCCTCGGAGCCTGCACCTGACAGTTTGCCAGAGATGAGCTGTCAGGAAAGTGCCACTCGGAATTTCCTCTCTCCCTGATGGCTTCTATTATCTGGTAAACAACAGCCAAAATGTGTTATTTTATAACTCTCTCTCATCATCAGAACGATGGGCCAGGTTGGTGTTCTGGCAGGATGGATGCTGAACAAAGCTCATTCATTGTCTCTATTTTGGATAGCTATGGAATAAAAAAAAAAAAAAATGACACACCTCCAGCCTGTCGTGCATCCCTGCAGCAGAGTAGAAAAATTGATGAATGACTGCTGGAAGCACATCCTCCCATCTTTCAGGCTGGAGGCAGTAGGCTGGACAGTGAAATCCTGTGTGGAATGGAAAGCAGCTGGTTGATGGGACTTGCTGCTGTGCTCAAAGTTCAACTGCTACTTAGATTTGGGGTCAGAGGAGAATGTGAGTGCTCCCTCCAGGCTAAATTGGCAGGCGAGATTGTTTATTTGCTTTTATGTCTTCCTCTGCAGGCAACTCATTGTCAGCTTTCAGTAATCACCTTTTTTTCTCTCTTGAGTTGTCTAATTGATTAACAGAATTATGTTGTCACAGCAATTTATCCTTTAGCCCGGGGTTTGCTGCTTCTGCTGCAAGTCTAAAAATGGGAACATGCAGAAAGTCTTGTCTTTTCCCAATCTGGTGTTCTTATATAAGATTTTCCTTTACCCTACACACCCAACTTCACTGTGATATGATACCATAGACCCCTAATTCACTGCATCTCAAAATGTATCACACTGCTAAAATTAGTTGAAATAAATTCTGCAGTGCAGGAGCCTGAGAAGTCAGCTCCCTTCCTTTTATGGAGCCAGTGGACAGGAACAGACGTGGCATATCTGATCTATTTTAGATGTCAGATATATCACATCCCAGAAATGTCTGTTTCTTTCTGTTGATTCCTTTGATTCTGGGAAAAGAGTACAAATCTGGATTTGTAGCTCAGAAATATGCAGTTGTATTGAAGCAGGAAAAAAAAGCCATTCTTAATTTACAAGAAATTTTGCCTTATTCTGTTGATTTTTTTGCATATGTGGCAATAATAGATTCAGACGTCCAGCAGATGTTGAGTTGAAATAATCTACAAAGCAGAGAATTCTGGAAAAATATAAAAGATCCATGTTTTCCTTACCAGGCATATGAACCATCTCAAATCCCTTGTTTCTGTCCAAGATATTGGTGTTTCTTCAAATACAGTGCCAGGGCATCATAGGAAAAGTTGATGGGAGAGCTTCTGGTAATTTATTTCTAACATCAGGGAAAATCCAGACTTGGGGCATTACTAGAGAGATCATCAGTAGCCAGACACCTGGAAAATTATATTTCTGGTGCCTGAAAATTACTTTGTATTATTTGTACATATTAAAAAGAGATAGCAATGAGACCTTACATCATATAATAACAGCAACAACAATAATAATAATAAAATAGGAAGGAGAAGAAGGAGAAGGAGGAGAAGGAGGAGAAGAAGAAGAAAAAGAAGAAGAAGAAGAGGAAGAAGAAGAAGAAGAAGAAGAAGGAGAAGAAGAAGAAGAAGAAGAAGAAGAAGAAGAAGAAGAAGAAGAAGAAGAAGAAGAAGAAGAAGAGGAAGAAAGAAGAAGAATTTTTTGTACAGATAGATAAGGTGTCTGATGTCATGGAACACTATCAATTATTTCTAGGAGCACCTGGAAGCTAATTGTACCACCATCCCTATCAGTATTTCAGAAGAAATAAATTACTTCTCTAGGAATTGATCACAATATATTGCATTTCTCACAAATTTGAAAGAATAAACCCTCCACCAATAGCAACAGCAGCAAAAAAATGTAACATAACCTCATGTAACCAGAAAAACCTTTCTGATTCCTGAGTGTGAAAGTCTAGGAGAAGTTACTTGTCTGTGTGATTGATACAGCTGCAGAAAACTCATCTTTGTTTTTTCAGTACATTATCCTCTATATTAGTTCCTGATCTGAAACTGTAATCCTAAAGGCATTTTCTGGGATAAAAAATTATCTTCAGTTGGAGATATTATCTGAAATTCTAGGCAAAAGATCTTAATTCAGAACAGAAACACTCCTCAAAATAAGTGAATGCCAATATTCCCTGAGCTGATGGGAAGCATGGGAAACTCTTTCAGTGCCTTTTTGATATGCTGGGCCCATCAAAGATCTCAGCAAGATAATAATGCTGCTATCAAAATTGAAGACATGGATGGATTTCACACACTCTCTGAAAATCAGATCTCTCCAAATTGCTTTACATTATATATTAAAAAAAAAGAAAAGAAAAAAAAAGAAAAAAACCATCAGAAGCAAAACAAACCATCAGTCCTTTGAAAGTCCTTAAAATGACCTTCACACATCCAGTGGATAGATTGCTAAAAACACCTGAAAAACACCTGAAAAATTAGTGTATTTTTGGGTGTCACAGTTGCCCAAAGATATACCAGACGGTGCAACTGAAATGATTGGTTTAAACTTCCCCACCTCCAAAACCAGATTTTAGACACAGACTTAAATGAGGACATTAATGACTTGGGGAAAAAAAAAAAGTCCCAGGGGAAAAAAATAGAAAAATCATCAACAAGGACTAAAGAAAGTTGTATTGAAAGTTGTATTTATCCTTAAATAAATAGCTAGAAGTTTATAGCTGAATTTTTCTTATTATTGACTACAGTGACCAGATCTCACACAGATGAAGGTAACTTCCCATAAACACCTACATTCAGAGATATTAAACTGGGAAATAGGGGAAATTTCCCTTCCCAGTTGTATCTGGTGTATTCCAAGCTGTCCAGGATGTCTCCTTAGGGCTGAAAACACAACACTGGATCCTGGAGGGAGCCTCTCCTTCCTGGAACAGTGGCTGGAGCTCTGGTGGCACTCCTCTGAAGGCTTCAAACAGCACCAGGTTCTCTGGGAGTCTTTCACATTCCCTGGCTCTTGGAAATACTCATAATGTCCTTTTCTGACCTCTGTCTTAGATTATTTGCCTTTGTGAGAAAGGATTTTCCGTTGTTATGACACCTCATTCCTTGGGTAGATCTGTGTGTCCAAAATATTAAATAACATGAAGTGAAAGAGACAATGCAAGGGATGTGAAACAGAAAATTACATCAATTCTCAGGAAATTTACAATAAGAACATGTTTTATGATATTTTATTATTATAATTATTAAATTTCATAAAGCATTATAACAGAAGAGTATTTGGCATAGAAAGAAGAAGGTGAGCTCTTCAAATTCTCATCAGTAGGAACAGACTTAGAAAGAGGTTGAGAAAGGACATTTTCAATATTACTGATTTCTTTATTTTCCCCACTGCCTAAGGAAATGAGCATGACTCAAAATGGGGCCCTCCAAGGTATGAGTATTTCCAAGCCTGCAGTGTCTCTGAAATGAGGATGCTTTCAGGACATCTTCTTGCTGTAACAAAACTTTAACCTCAAAGGATCTTTGTGATCCTTATTTTGGGAGGAGAGTCTTCCAACTAATTTATGGTGACATTAGAGGATAACAACACACAGAGTAATGAATTCTCTTTAGCCTTTGGGCTGTAGCTTTGTTTTACTGTCTCCAGGAAAATAAAAGTGGATCCATGGAAATATTCTGCATTTGTGTTTTAATTGCCTCTGAGAGTCTTAACTGTCTTGTAAAGAATGCAACTTGTAATGGTATGAGAAAAAAAAAAGAAGGATGTTTTCAAGCTAAGTTCTTATAAAAATAAGAGGTAAAGTCCAGCAGAAGCAGTGAAGTTCCCAAACACTCAAGATCATTAGATTTATTATTGTTTAGAGTGAGCATTTAGGAGAAACACATGGAAAGGGTCAGTTAGTCTTGGACAGGACAAGAAGGAATGAAGGATGGGATGCACAGGATGAGCCAGACCTTCTTTCCATGTAAAAGAATCTTACAGCTTGCAGAAATTTTACAGGATTTCTTAGCTGAATTAAATAACTCTACACAAATGAAAGGGTTTGAAAGGCAATCAGACATGATAAGACTCTCTCAGATTGCAGAGCTGACCTGCATCCTTCATGTCCCCTATAAAGCAAGTCAAAGGTAATAAGAAAGGAATAGGGTTGCACTGTCTTTAAATCTGCTTTCTATTTTGGTTTAAAAGGTTTGTCTTTGACCTTTCATCAGGCATCACATGTATTCTGAAGAGTGGAAGATGGTAATTTGTTTAAGCAGAGCTCTCATGATTTAAAGTGATACTGGTACCAATATTCTTTCCTGCCATTAACTACATGCTGTTACAGGATTTCCATAGTTATAAGCACTGGGAGGAAGGAAAAAAGGAGTGTGAAAAATAACAGAACTCACCTTTCAGTGTGCTACCTCAGGGCAAAATAAGAAGCTTGTCTAAGAACTTGATATCAGAAGAGATAAAAATCCTCCTGTTTAACCAGTTTCTATTTCTTTTAAAAGAGATGGAATGTATTAGTGGAAATGGAATGGATTTTCCCTTTGCTTTAATAGAGTGGAACGGATTACCCCCGTCTGGAGGCCAGACCAGGCTCCAAATCACAACAAAGTAGAGATTGACATTTTCCTTACCCTTCCTGTTCTTTGGGAAAAGTTGGGAGTGCAATTGGGGTCTTGCCTAGCCAAGCTACCTTGCTGATGTGCTGGCAGTTCATAAGGCCAGGGTTGAGGGACCCAGGTAATCTCATTGATCCACACAAAGCACCCTGTGACATTTCACAAACTTCTCTCCAACTTTCCAATTTCACTTGGATGTGCCCTCAGCTAAATGAATTACTGTAGTAGGGGATGATTCCAATAGCCAAAATATATTTCCCTTGGTTCCCAAGCCACAACAAAATATGGCATTATGGGTTAATGGCACCACTTCATGAGCTGAAGAGGCAAGACTGGATGTCACAATGATCCATGGAACAGGGGAAAAGTTCTCTCTCTGGACTAACCAGTGTGGAAATTTTTCCCTGATGCAGAAACTGCTGACATTTGGTTATTATTTGGCAGACAAGGCAGGGAATGGAGGACAAAAAAAAGGGCAAGTGAAAAGAAGAAATAAAGCATGGGAAGAGGTCTGAAAGGAATGTCATGTGCTCTTTGGTGGGTTATGTGATTAAGGGCAATTCTTTCCAAATGCAGAGACCCAGAGATGAGTCTGAGTCCCTGTAACCTAATCAGTGGATCCAGTCCAGGTGGGTGAGTCAGCCAAAAACCAATTTCTCAGGAATGCCCTGAAAACTGGAGGGTTTCCTGCCTGAAAAGGATCAGGGCTTACTGCAGGACACAGAAGCAGAAAGGATGTGGGCATGTGTAAAAATGGCAACAGAAGGGAGGGGTGAAGATGGACCAGGAAGAAAAAAAGAAAAAAAGAATGGGAAAATAGATGGAAAAGGGTTATGGGCAAACTGTCTGCTGGGCAGGATGTTTGTCTGGCTGAGCCCTTCCCCACAATTTACCCTGTCCTATTCCCAAATCCTGCTGCTTTCTCCTGTGCTAGTGAACTCACAGTTGTGAGCCAGCACATAAAGGCGATGGGCTGCGAGCCAGGCTGGCTGCGAGCAGGATGGAAGCTCTGGTGCCAGACTGGGGCCACCAGGGGTCTGAGAGTCCCAGTAAAAACCTCAGGCAAGGACTAGGACCTCAAGGCCAGCTGTTCCAAAACCTGTCTTTGTCCGGCTGCTGGAAAAATCCCTACTGTGTCTATTCCTGTAGCAACTTCAACCCCAGTTAGCTGGGGAGGAGGAAGGCAATGTGGTGACTGTGCTGTTCATGTTTGTGTGAGTGCTGTGTGAGTTTATGAGGTGCTCTCTCTGTGTTCTTCTTTGTGGCTGTTTGTGTGTCTATTTGTGTGTACATTTTTTGGGGACACATGTTCAGCTTTGTTGCTGCTGGACCTGGGGTCACAGTGTCACAGCAGCCTCACAGGTGGATGGGAGGAACCTACCTGGTTCTGAACCCCACTTATCTTGGTTACCTTTATCTGTGCCCAAAATGCAGAAGGCACAATGGACTCCCACGGGATTAACCCATAGTACACCACTGTTGCATGTGTATCATGTCTTTAATTTGTAAAAATTGTGGGTTTAGATTAGATACAAGGAAGAAATTATTTCTGTGAGGGTGATGAGACCCTTGAAGAGGTTGATGGGAGAAGTTGTTGACATCCCATCCATGGAAGTGTTCCAGGCCAGTTTGGATGGGGTTTTGAGCAGCCTGGTCTAGTGGAAGGTGTCCCTGCACATGGCAGGGGGGTGGAACTGGGTAAATTTAAATTCCTTCTAACCCAAACCATTCTGTGATTCAACGATTCAGTCACAACCTGTGATGGCCTGACTGCTGTGGCTTGGACTTGGGTGGTCACGAGCTGCAGATGTTCATTGCTTTTTTGCTGCAAATGCAAATACCAAGTGGTATAGGGGGAGCTGAAGGAATCACACCTCTCACCCCATGGACACAAAGCTTTGCCACAAAAATTTTGTTCTGCATTCATGGCTGCAATGGAGCAGTACCTACTCAACCCATTTCCCCATGGTTTTTGGGGGGTTTTTGAGGTTTTTTTGCAGACCAGCATTTACCAGTTGTTTACATCATCCTTTCTCTCTTATCCACTTTTTCCTCATTTTATTGCTGGATCTTTGATGAAATCATTTTGCAAGGCTCTAAAAGGCAGTTAAAAGGTGAAACATAATTTATTTCCCCCTGCCACCACCACCAAAGGCAACTAACTGGACAAAACCCATCCTCAGCAATGATCGTTACATTCTGGGAGTGTTAGTGCCATTTCTTTGTTTACTTTTAGTTTGATTATCTAATTGGTTTCCATTTACATTTGGCAATAAAAGCCAGTCTAAACATTTTTAATAAAATTTCCACCCTGCTGGTTGACCTTTCTGTTGACTCCCAAAAGCTTTTGCACACAATAAACCAAGGAAGCTGACAGAAATATAAATGGTTTGTTTTACCTTTGACACTGGGTTTTATCTGCCCATGGAAAAGAGCTCTCACATATTGCTTTGCCCCACAAAAGACTGTATCTTGTATTTTTTTTCTGCAGGAACCCTTCCAAAATAAGATCTTCTTTGTTTAAGTTGCATGCCTTGAGTTTGACATGCCTAATCTTGGTTGTCAGCAACTTTTCAGACTCATAGTGTAGCTGAGTTTGCTCTCACCTAACTTAACTATCTAAAAGCTCAATGCTGAATCTGAGCCAGATGTCTAAACTTCCTTTATATTTATTAGAGACATCACAGCTCTCCCTCACAATGGGACGAAGTGACTCCTGGTGCTGAATCTGTCAGTCCAGCAGCTACAAGGGAGCCTAAATCATCAGCTTAGACTGAGCACATTATTTTGGGGCAGACACAGTAAATGAAAAACAATCTGCTTCCTGAAACACAGCCCTAACGGGAGCAGCTGCATCTTACCCAAGATCATCCAAAGCAATTTCAGTGGTTTGTCAGGGGGTGGGGGGGGCAGACATTTTACATTTGGGAACTCCTAATGTGGTCAGAAGCATCAGCACAGGTAATGTGGTGCCTACAGGGATAGAAGGATTGGCTTGGCTCATTCCTTCCAGTTCTAAAGCCCTTATTAACAGTTCAGTCATGTAAGCATTTTTTGGGGCATAAAAATGGGGTTTGTGACCTCAGTTTGGATCTGAGTGTCCAACCAAAGCCAGCACCCTGAGCTGGGAAGCAGCAGAAACAGTGAAAGATAACTTGCTATCTCTTTCCTGCTTGAAATGTATTTTCAGAGGAATAATTATAGAAATCCATCTTTGCACTTTCTCTTATGCAGATAAAGGGAAGGTTTAATCACTGAGAATCTAACACAAACCCACATCCCAGTCCCCTAGAAAAATGTCCTCACAAGCTCTCTGTATTTTAAAGTCATGCCTCCTTTAAAGCTCACCTGATTAATATTGTGCTGGGTAGCTCTTCAGTCTCTGTCTAGAGCTGATTTGGACAGCAAGACGTGCACCAGATTATAAAAAAAGTAGTTTTCCAATACTCCAAGACCTGCACCAGATTATAAAAAAGTAGTTTTCCAATACTCCAAGTTGCTGTCATTTTAACCAGGACATCAGGTTCTGGATGGTTTTAGCAGAAATAAGTTAAATGGAATCTATCTGGCCTTTTGAAGTGCCATCTGGGCACATTCATTAGCTTCACTTGGACTGTACCATTAAAAAGAAAAAAAAATCATATTATTTTAGGCTATTAGAAGGTTATTTTTTCTTTCCTTGAGAGAAGTGCTTGCAAAGCTACAGGGGTGCAATATGATGACTTTTTACTCCTGGGTAGGATGTCCAAATGTTGCAGACACTCTCTAATGGAAGGAACATATTTTCTTCAGCAAGTTAAGAGGAAAAGATGCAGCTGCATTGCAATGCCCCTGTTTGGAGGGGATTTGTTGGTCATTCCACTGGCTGAAGTTTTTGAAGCCACATAAACTTCATCAGTGACAAGGCACTGCATTTTGTAGACTAAATAAAACCTTGTGCCTCAGCATGAAGACAATGGAGAGGAACAGGCAGGGGAGAGTGTGATTCCTTCAACCCACTTCAACATCTGCATGAATATTAAATATATCTGTCCTCAATACCTCTAATTCTTTCCTCCAGCCATTCCAGAAAACTAAACAAAGTTGAGCTTTGCATCACCAGATGGATCACAAATAACCACGAGAGAAAATCGTCTTCCCATTGAGCATTTACACCCTCTGGGCATTACAATGTGTGACAGAATCATCAGGGTTGGAAGAGAGCTTCAAGACCATCCAGTACAACCATCAAACCAGCACCACCATAATCACTCCTAACCCATATCCCCAAGTGCCACATCCTGATGCCTCTTGGAAACTCCCAGGGATGGTGACTCAAACACCTAGGCATTAATCCAATGCATAGCCATATTTTCCATAGTGGATTTTTTTTCTTAATACATAATCTGAACCTCCCCTTGTTCAATTTAAGGTCATTTCCTCTCATCCTTTCACTTAAGACACGGCAGAAAAAATCCATCCCACCTGGCTCTACCCTCCTGGCAAGGGTAGAGAGCAATAACATCCCTGCTGAGCTTCATTTACCCCAGGCTGAGCCCCCCTAGCTCCCTCAGCTGCTCCTCATCAGCCTTGTGCTCCAGCCCCTTCCCCACTTCTGTTCCCTTCTCTGGATATGCTCCAGGACCTCAATGTCCTTCTTGTCATGAAGGGCCCAAAAGTGACCCAGGAATTCGAGGTGTGGCCTCCTCAGGGCCCAGCACAGAGGGACAATCCCTGCCCTGGTCCTGCTGGCCACACTAGTGCTGACACAGAAGCCAGAAGGCCACTGGCCTCCTTGCCCATTTGTCACACATCGTATCACATTCAGCCACTGCCAGCCAGCACCCTCAGGTCCCTGCATACAGAATTAAAGATGGGCTGAGCCTCTTGCCTTGCCCACAAACCACCATCTATTTAGGATGCACTAGGGCTCAGGAGGGTAGATTAATCCCTGCTCACGTCCTATTATTCTGGAAGAACACATTGGAGTTCCAGGCTCTAAAGAGGCACAGACATATCACAGGGCAGGGAATGACTGCTCATTCTCTCAGCTTATTGGTCTTAACTAAATGCCAAGCAGATTTGTTTTAAGCTTTTGAGCTCCTGTGTCTTTGTCTTGCGTGTGATGCTTTCTAGTAATGCGAGTTGCAGCGTTATTGCTGTTTGCTGAAAACATGCATTTTCACTCAGATCCCATAATTGAAATTCAAGCTGCACATGATGCAATTTGACATTAATTTCAGTTATTTGTGTCTGAGGTTTGCCCCATCCAACAAGAGTCGACAGTAAAGAAGAGCACTGGAAATGGAAATACACAACGCCATTAGATGCAAGGCTTGATTTGTAAATCACTTAGATAGCAATAAAACTGGGGATGGAAATAAAAGTGGCAAAGCTCAGCTTTCTAAGTGTTAAATAATTCAAGAGGGAAAGGGTGAGGGGAAAAAAAGTACAGAGCAAGAGCTTTGTGTGTGAAAACAATGGCATCTGAGCAAATCAGAAATTTCAAGCTCTGACTAAATGTAATTTCAGTTCAATTAAAGCATAACATCAAGATTGTGGGCTGCTAAAATCTGGGATGAAGCATGTCATTGCTGTGTGCAGTTCTAAAAGATTTACAGCAAAACCTGGATCTAGGAGAGATATTCTCTGAAATGGTGCTGCAGGGCTCTTTACTGAGCAGACAGCTCCTGTACAACCCTGGGCTGCGGGGAGTCAGAGCAAGCAAAATTCAAGATGAAAATAATTCTTGCCCCTTTTTGTATTTTTATTTATTTATTTAATCTTTGGGAAGGTAACACTGGCAGTAAGTTAGCCAGAGGAATAAATGCCTGAAGAAAAGTCTTGTGTCACCCGAACTTTACAAATTTGGAGTTGAGGGGTTTGTTGTTGTTACTTTATTTCTGTTCTAGAGATAGTCTGTGCTCCAATTACAGGTTTCTGATTTCAACAGAAGAACTACAGAATGAAATTTTATGGTTTTTGTCTGGCAGGATGTTACTGCAATACACTGTGGGGAGGAGAAGAGAGGGTCGGTAACAAGAAAATGTAGGCCAGATTCAACGAAGCAGATGTTAACATCTGTTCCCCTCTTCTTTCCCTGGGAGAGATTTAAAGTGTTTAAGCATCAGATGTTGCCTTAATAGCAAAACATTTCCTCCAGTGCTCACAAACAGTCTGATAAAAAGCTAAGAAGCAACATTATCTCAAGATCTTAAGGAAATAAAGGCTTGGAAATGGAGGTAAAAGATGTACAAGTTACACAGCAGGGATCTGGTTCCTGCTATTGTGGCCCATCCTGGAGGACTCTAAACCTTGGCCTGATTTTTAACAACAGTTGGATTCATAATAGTTTCTTTTGAATTGTGAATTTAATCATGTTTAGTGCTTGGGAGCCCATCTGACCTCTGGATGCTCAGAACTTTGCCATGGGATGGGAGGAACAAGGGAGGCAATAATCGTGGTGAAACAGCTGTGACAGGGAAGAGGAAAAACTTTTGGAAGTCATCTTGAGAACTCCTTCAGCTGCATCATGGTCTGTGTTACCAAGAAGGGTTTGGATGATCCACAAACTGCTGAAATTATTTAGGAAACATCTCCAAAGATTCCTCAGCTCACAGATAGAGCTGAGCACATCACGGCATGTTTTGAATGGGATCTGCCTTGCACCTGCCACTAGCAGATCTCCTGGTTAATGGAAGGATGGGAGGTTTGGATTAGATATTTGGATAAATTTTTTTCCTTGTGAGGGTGGTCAGGCCCTGGCACTGGGTGTCTAGAGAAGCTGTGGCTGCCTCATCCCTGGAAGTGACCAAGGCCAGGTTGGGCCAGGGTCTGAGCAAACTGTTCTAGTGGAAGGTGCCCATGCCTTTGGCAGGGGTTGGAATGAGATGATCTTGAAGGTCCCTTCCAACCCAAACCATTCTATACTATGAGTAGTTTATTTTAAGCAGATAGTGAATAGTATTTATCATTTGTTTTATAGTAACAAATAAATTCTGCAAATTAAAAGAAAATAAATTGCATTTTCTCCCATCACCTGAAAGTGAAGCTTGAGCATTATGACTCTAGTGTGATCACTGAACAAATTCAGTACCCCAGATCTGAAGGGATAGATAAGTAACCTAGGATGGTAGTCAAATTTTTTTCCATCTTGACACTTATATCTGATATATTCCTCTGAACTCCCTCTAACAAATGGAGAAAAATAGGACCCATCAAGTCTGACTCATCTCATCCCAAAACAAACATCCAAGTAAGAAGACTTGCACCCAAAAGTCCCATTCTTTCTGCTTTGTCTGGGAGATGACTCAGCTCTGATGGAAACATCAGTGCACTAGAAATAGAAACTGAAAGAAGATGTGTTTCCAGTTGTCAAGTAAACAGAGAAAACTAAACATAGGAGAAGCATCCAAGCACTCAAATATCAAACCATTTGCCCTGGGTGTCAAAAGAAAAACAGATCTTCACCCCAAAGTTTTTACAGTAAAAAACTGTTGAGTACCATGTCCCTCTCCAGGTATGTTGTACAATTACACAGGAAAGCCTTGGAGACTCTGAGAAATGAAAGATCAAGGGAAATTCAAAGCAACTGTTTTCAAGCTGGATTTTATTTTGAAAGCTGATGTTTCTATCAGAGATTTGAAGAAAGGAGTTAAAAGCACCTGTGGTGGTTCTGTTTTTTTTCCAAGGATATCATAAAAGATATTTCCCATTTCCCTTGACCTTGCCTCGCTTCTGTTCACAGCTACAAAAGGACCTGTACAAGTGTCAGAACAGTAATTTTTCCTTGCAAAATCTCTACCATCTTTCCTCTTCAGAAATAATGATCCCCAAAGGTGAATATTCTGATAAAAATTTAGGAAAGGTGACAATTCTGCTGTGAGCAATGCTACCTGTCACAAAAGGTCAAAATGTTTGCTTCAGACAATTTTTAATGAACTTATTACAATCAAACCAAAATCATGCTTCCACTGGAAGAAAATAATGCTTAAATGCTTGTGTTTATTTGGTCTTTCATTGGCTCCCACCTGAACACACCAACCATTTGTCTGTGAAAAATCAAGAAGAAACAAAAGGAAATATTTTTCCCCTTTATCCATTTCCTGATTGTTTTCACTGTGCATTTCATAATCTGCAAACAGCTTGGGAGGTTATAATTTGCCAACAGCTCTAAGAAAATCAGCCACAAAAGCCCCTCCTCTTTCAGAAATGTTAATGCAGTCACATTCCTGTCCCGGACAAAAATGCCTTTCTCAAAGCCATTCCAGATCTGCTGTGCTCAGTACTTGGTAAATCTCTGATCTGACACCTAAGAATACAAGAGATTTTATAGAAACACATCCATGATCTACAGATAATTCTCATGTTTTTCTCTGACTGGGATATTTCTTCCCAGAGATGATAACCAAATACTGCCGCTATTTTTCATTTATTTACTTAGGTAACTACTTATTTTTTATGTATGTTCATCTCTGTTTATGTTCAGATTCTCTAAGTCTTAAAGTGTTATTATAAACCGTTGTCACAAAGTGTTTTCTGGCTGAATCTTACAAGAATTTTCTTGGAGGTGGCTGCACCATTCACCTCTAGCATTCAGTTGTTTGTTATTCTAGGGATGTTTTCCACACAAGCACTTCTTTTCCTGTATTTATTTTTTTTAATTTTATTTTTCCAATCCTTGAAAAATAAAGTATAATAGGTTAAGCATTTAATATTACAAACCTCTACTGCTAAAATGAATTTCAGCATATTAATTCTAAGAATTAAACTTGTACACTGAGTCAACATAGACTCACCTGCGTACAAAGCAGGACTTCCAAAGTATCAACAAAATTATGAAGTTGTTTTCATAAAATAAAATACAAAAAGTTGAAATAATATGCATTTTCAATAGTACATCTTCAGCTGTTTCAGTATAAAATGTGGTAGCCTTCAGAGCAGAGGAGCATAGATCTCACTGACTGATAGAATCAGAATGCCTGAAGTCATTTATTGTCTGAAACACAAACACACACACATCTCCCGAGCCAGTTAAAATATGTAAACTTCAGTGAAGAAAACAGCAACACTAAATAAAACTTCCCAGCTCTGCCAAGGTCAATAGCACCACAAAAAGGCCCCTGGAGCTGGGGAAACAGAGCAGACAGAGCTGTATTATATCATCTTCTCCCACACTGACAACTACCTTACACTGTGGATGATGGACATAAATTGGAGCTATTTGTTGAGCAACTCTGCTTCTCAGTCTGGATAAAGGAAGGGACAAGTTTATTGCTGGATGTAGTAGTCTTGGTCTGGCTATTTTTGAGGGAACAAATAAAACAAAGTGAATTAATTTATTGCAACAGCTGGGAAAATCTTCAGGTGACCTTGGAAAAAATGGGAAAAAAAGAAATGACTCAAGGGAAGAAATGGACAACTGGAGAACAGTGCAAGGAGAAAAATGAAAACTCTGTCTCTGCAAAAAATTTTATTACCTTGAGACACAATGAATAATGAATTCTGGAGCACCCAGCGGATTGTTTCAGATGTTGTTTTTAAATGTCCTTTTTAAATGACAGTTTTACATTTTTGTTTTCATCTTCAAAGGCTGGATTCAGTGATCTCAGAGGTCTTTTCTGTGATTTTGTGATTCTGTGATTCCCAAACCTCGTTAAGATACTGGAAAAATGTCTTAGACAGCTGTGAACAGCTGAATTTCCTAAATTGCTTTGAGCATATCGTGCCACACAATTGTAAGCCTCCATCAGCACTATTTATATATTAATATAAAGGTAACTTTATATTAATATATATTATAGCATTTACCAATTTGACATACCAATTTGTTCTGGCCAGGTTGGATGGGGTTTGGAGACCCAAACCATCCTGTGATTCCATGAATTTGCAGTGGTTTGCATTCTCTGTTGTGCACTGTGTCTGGAATAAGTTCTAAAAGTCACAGGTGATTCATTCAAGCAGATTTTAGGGGAGTTTTTCATACAGAGTAGTGTAGTTCAAAGGTGTCAGTGCTCCTGGAAGAGGTGAAAAACCAGAGCAAATTAACTTGTTTATTAACAGAAAAGATAATAAATGATTGACAACATAAAAAATCTGGAACTCTTAGAACGGGAATTAATGAAATCACTCACACCAGGCCTGATTAGATGTAATTTCTCTCTTTGTCTGTCTAAATATTGCATGGGCATTAACTTTCTCCTTTACAATGTTAATCTGATGTCTTGTCAAGGGAGAAAAATTACTTAAAATGTGTAAAAGCTACCAGCAGGCTGATGGTTATTACTTTGTGCAATACGATTGGAAAACATTAATCTAATGGGAGATAGACACAGGTCTTTCATGACTAAATGGGAAACGTGTCCATCATCCACTGCTGCAGTCTGAGGAGCTGAGGGAGCAGCAAACAGCAAGCACAAAGTTAAAAGAGAGAGAAGAAATTAGTGCAGTGCTAATGACAAACAGGAACTCGTGAAACAGCACATGACCTTCTCTCACATTCTCCCCTTTACGAGTAAAAAGCCCTTTTAATTCCTTCTCATTTACATTATTGCAAAATTAACCAGATGCAATATGAATGCTTTTATTTTTCTCTCTTTCTTTTCCTAAATCTGCCCCCAGTTTTCTCTCTTTACTTCCTGACAAAGCACATTCAAAGCAGAAGACATGTCTAGGCAGCTTGATTCCATAAAGTATTTCCACTGGGCAACCCCAGTTTGCATAAAATAATTAAGGGACTTGGGATGAGAAACAAACTGGCAGGATGATGGAACGGGCAGGCTGGAATAAATTAGTTCAGTGATCAGCAGTGAACAAGCAGAGCACATGTGGTCTTCTAAAGAGACTGAGAGCCAGAGGGAAAAGAGCAAAGTCACGTTTTGGACGTCCACAAGGATTTTCCAGGACATCACATAAATGTTTTTGAAGAACAAACTGTTTACTGATGATCTAAAGCATTCAAGGCATGATTCCATTTCTGTAGCGCAGTTATCACCTTCAATTTCGACTGTAATTATCTTCACAGAATCTTTCTAGTCCTAGATACTATTGGATTATTTTAATAATTCTAACAAAGGCTTAAGCTTTGAAAGACTAGGAGTTGGGTACATGAAAGGACCTGGGAGTCTGTCTGTGGCCAAATTACCATTTCAACAGAACTGAAAGTGGAATTAAGAGCTTCATTTGTTATCATTTGCCACTGAGTAACCCTGGAAGTTTTTGAAGCTTTCAAAACAACAAGCAATCAGGAACATCTTCTCTCAGATAAGAGATGATGCACTAAACAGGAATTCAGCACCAGAACTGGTTGCCCAAATTAGTCTTGTAATGAATTGAGGAGCACATTTAGACTGTGATTAATCTGAATTACCACAAACTTCTTATGGTGAAGAGTCTTGCCTAGAACTGCTTAAAGAGTTATTTGCTGCCCTTTTCCTGCCCAGGGACAGCAAGATAGCCTGGGATACCTGAGGTTAAGCAAAATTCAGCTGTGAACAGCTGTGAACAGCTGAATTTCCTAAATTGCTTTGAGCATATCAGGCCATGCAATTGTAAGCCTCCATCAGCACTATTTATATATTAATCTGAAGGTAATTTTATATTAATATACAGTATCAAAGTGACTTACCAATTTGAACCACTTCTTACATTATAGAAGTGACTTACCTTCATCCAGGTTTCAGGTGCTTCCTATGGGTCTGCACAGGCCAGAATTACGTGAATGCTGGGAGCATTTAATTTCCAGCAGTTGTCTCAAGATGAGCCTTTCCTTTCTGTCCATAGTTTTTAGATCCCAACATCTGAGTTTTCTTCAGAATAAACGGCTTCAGGAACTCAGAATCATGGAATGGTTTGGGCTGCAAGGACCTTAGAGGTTATCTAGCTCCAATCCCCTGCCACAGGCAGGGACATGATGCAAAATAACACTGAGGGAGGAGCTGGTGTTGCTTCTCTGCCTGTATTTAATGTTTCAACAATTATTACCCCAGCCCAGGAGAGAGCTGGGCTCCTGGCCCTCTCCCAAGCATGGTCACCAGTGAACAGTTTGGATCTGAACACACATCCAGTGATTTAATAAGCTGCTCCCATTGCCTCCACCATGGTGAACTTCTTGCCTAGAAAATGGATAAACAGCATTTGGAAAGCAGTCCATCACTAACAATGCCAATCACCAATTTTGTAAAATGGAAAATCGAGTCTGGTAATAGAAATTCATTCTGGTGGTTTGTATCTGAAGCAATCTTGCTGATGTACTCTCACCTCTCTTTTTACACATTTGCCTTGTTTGAATATTTTTATTATTTTGGTAGGGAACATGCGTGCTAATGCCTTTACAAACAATTCCATGGGTGAGGGGATGGGTGTTAACATCTTTGGAACAGGTCTTAACGTCTCTATCGACTTCAAGGATTGTAGCAGAACCCAGATACTGACTCCTGAAACAAGTGAGTCTGCACAAGCCTGAGTTTCTGAGTTTTGGGGTAAAATGCCAGGCTCAAGGGGGAATATGGGGTAGGTGGTTTGGGAAGGCTGCACCTTCCTGGTACCTCAGGCAATGGGGAAAGGAAGAGTACAACATGCAGCCGGGTGTTGCAGTAAAGTAGAAAAATTATAAAAGAAAGGCTTCATGAAATCAGGCCTGCTCTGTTATATCAGTGGCTGGCCTTGCCAAGCTAGCACTTTGCAAGTTCCCATGTGAAATCCATTCTGGAGTGAACAGTTAACATAACAATCTATCCTGGGTGAAAAACAACTAGCACCTGCACAAACATTAAACCTGTCCCAAAAGAAGAAAATGTGTAAACAATTTAAGAGTAGAGAGATTTGATAGACAAGTAAAATACCTCTAACTAAGCAATAAAATAATTGGCAAGAAAACTACTAACCAACTGGAGTCACACATGAGGTCTGTTAAACTGTGTAAGAATGAGTTATATGAATAAAGAAGGGGCTTTTTCCACCATGAAGAAAATGGAGTCTTGCATGATTTATTTTGATAACCAGGAGTTTGGGATAAAAGGAGGCTATGCCCTCCCAAAAAATGTGCCCCAGAGAGAGAAAACCCTGAGGGCTGTGCCCCAGTGGACTCTCTCCCTTCATTTAAATAAACTTTCAGGACTCCTCTGTCTCCTTTATGGACACTGGCTTCTCACAGCGTGATTTTCTGTACATTTTCAACTAAAATTTATAATATTTGCAGTAATTATATTTTCTGACCCAGAAACAGTGTAACAGAAACAGGTGCCAGTTGCAGAAATAATTAGTAAACTGCATAATATATAGGTATAGTGTTCCCAAAAAACCACTCAGAAATCCAGACTGCATGGGAACAAATTGTAACAACATAAGCTGCTTAAACTCACAATATAGGTAAGAGAATTACTGAGAAGCACTCAGATTCTTATTTACCAACCAGGGAAGGTTGTTTTCTTTGGAGGCTCCTTTTGTTTCTGGTGAATCCTCACTGGAAAGCAGAAATGAGCAGCAGGAATTGCAATGGAGATATTACAATACTGTGACATCCCAGATCTCACACCTCAGATCAGGACTTCTGCCCACAACATTCATGAATAAAGACAGGCTCTCTCACTAGATAAAATCCTTTTTTGGCACTAAGCTTAGGTCCTTCTTGAATTTAATTCCCTATATGTAAATACTGATTGGGAAGACTGTAACACAATTACCTGGGGAATGTGAAACCCCAGTAAACAGCAGTATGTGTATGTCCATGGACAATTTGTTCTCAGCTTGAAGAGGTGTATAGGCTGCTGTAAGGCTCATGCTCTGAACCACACAGAAAAGTTTGTTGCTGCAGAGGAATGGGTGGATTTTTTGGATGTTCCCACCCTTCCAAATACATCCGAAGCTGTAGAACACCATGGGAGAAGCTGTAGTTCCAAACCCCCTCCTCTGCCTCATCTCTGTGCTGCTCCATGACTTCCCCAACTGCATTGAAGTTTCCGTACTACCAAAACATTTCAGCTAAAACCCAGCTGGTGGGTGGTTTGGGGGAAAATAGCAGTCTTCTGAAACACATTTCATTTTCTAATTTTCTTCATTTCTTCATTTCCCTCTTTTCAATATAAAAATAATTTAAAACCAAAAGTTCTTCTAATTACCTTGCACTATATTTCAATAAATAAATAGATAAATGAATAAATAAATCTTCTCTTGCTGTGCCAAATACTTACATGAAAAATAATGGAACAAAATGTCACCATGAGACACATAATACCCCAGATATAAAGGACATAACCTAGAATATTGAGACCAAGAAATGCCCAATTTCAGAGCACATTTAGGACCAAGAAAAGCCTTTTTTAAGACCTGGGAGTTCAATGTATATCTGGTATCCTTAAACTGTTGTTTCTGTGTTCCCTGGTGGGGTGCATGGGAGCTCCATGAGATCCTTCTGGAAATGAGTTTGCCTAAAAGTGGCAAGATCTGCTCAGTGGTTGAAATGGATCCGTTAAAAAAAAAAAAAAAAAAAAACAACCAACAAAAAAAACTTTGCTCGTTTTTGAAGGATGGGGCTTTAGGAAAATAAAAGCCCACAAAATTCCTTAGTCATGTGGAACTGTTCACAGAAAAACAAACCTTGCTCCTATCTAAAACATTTAAAAAGTGACAAATACACAAACTGTGTTCAACTGTATCAGCAGACACTAAAACATGAGTTCAGCCTTGGTTCTGCTTCTGTCTTTGATTCCTTTTGGAAAAGAATTCTGCTCTCTTTGCCTTGATTGAATACTTTCTTGGAAAAGGGATAATCATCTAGGTGAGCTTGTTCTCTCACAAGTGCATTTTGCTTCACAGTCAAACTGCTTATTTGCTGCAGAAATCCTGTTTTATTTTTTTTAATTGTCAGGGAGCAACTGACTGTAAAGAAAGATTGGAGCATGTTGTCACTCCCACCAATAAAATCCAGATGCTATGGCATTATTTTCTCTTCCAGAGCTTTAGGGGATGGGAAGGCTTTCATTAAGAGGAGAAGGGATAAGGAGAGGCAGTTATGTGGTCCCATTTTCAAGGAAAATAATCTTGTGTGCAACAATGACAAGTACACAAATGAGAATAATTAATCCTGGATAGATGGAGACAAGGCTGAGCTAATATCTTGATGCATACAGCTTTTCCTGAAGAAATGCATTTGATCCTTGCCTTATTATGTGCTTTGCAGCAGCATTTTGTAGTTCTTGGCATTCTGCTGATCAGGCTGAAGCCAGCAGGGGAAACAGAGATGCAGAGCTTAGTTCATTTGCCTAATGATGCACCAGTGTGATTGGAGATACCCCAAGGTACTTGAGAGTTTCACAGGGGTTTGGCAGATCTGACAAAGGTCCTACAGGATGTGTATATATTTTTGGAACTGGGAGCCGTTGCCCTAGAAAACTTCAGATTTCTCCAGGTACTTTGTCAGGAATTAATATGAAACAAGATGTTACAGTAGCTCAATAATTTATTAATTAAATGTAACATAAATTTGCATTAAAAATATAAAATAATTTTATTGTGTCCTAGCCTGGAGAAAAGGGTCAGGGAGGACCTCATCCCTCTCTACAACTCCCTGACATCAGCTTGTAGCCAGGTGGGGGTGGGTGTCCCCTCCCAGCTAACAAGTGAAACTGCAAGAGGATGTGGCCTCACGTTGGGCCAGGGGAGGCTCAGGCTGGACATCAGGAAGGATTTCTTCAGTGAAAATTTGGTTAAGTATTGGAACAGGAGGGTGGTGGAGTCACCATCCCCAGAAATGTTCAGGAAATGACTGGACATAGCACTTAGTGCCACAGTCTAATTGACAAGGAGGTGTTCCAAAGATTGGGCTTGATGATCTTTTTCACCACTAATGATTTTCTCCTCAAATAGGTTTGGTCCCAATCACCCCAGAAACCAGTGGCAGAACTAGGAGCAAAGCCCAATTCCTCCTGACTGCAGCAAGGAGAATATTCCATTCCCACCTGACCATGTGCTGATCCAGGGATGCTCACGGGCAGGCAACACCAGTGTAAAGTGAGGCTCCCTCTGTTAAAAACAAAATCAGGCACAGGTGGCTGCTGAATTCACTGTGACACCTCCAAGTGTTACCATGGAAATTCCTAGGGAGTTTGGTATCAAGCATGTGCAGAGGAACTCAGCCTGGGAGCTGCTGGGTGAGGCACATAAAATATATAATTCTTCAGTGAGCTCAGGATGGCCAAAGTAACAGCTTTGGATGGCTCCTCTGCTCTCCTGCTGATCTCAGCTCTACTGTGACAGAATTCCAGCACAGCCTTGTGTTTCCAAATGCCTCTGTCTAGACTTGGGTCTGGACAAAAACTAGTTGATGCTTTGAGCAGCTAAAAGCTATAGAGCAACTTTCAGTTAAACTTCTGAGTCTTGAAATTGCAGAGCTGGGGAGAAGGGACTATGAAGGGAAGCATGAGCTGATGCCACGTGTGGTGGGGGGGGGAAGGAGGGAGAGGAATCCAGGTGTAAAATTGCAGAGCTGTGTCCTCTAAGTAAGAGCTGTGTATTCTGCAGTCCTCTTGTCCAGCTGGAAAATCCTAGGGGGAAAATTCAGAGTTCTTGAATTTTGGTACCACATTCATTAGGATCGTCTTAGTGTGTGGGGGGGAAATAAATAAAAAAATGAAACCTTCCCCATCTGCAACGTTCTTATTTTACATGTCACTTCAGATCAATTGTTCAGAAGCAGAAGTACTTCAACAATTAAATCCAGAAGTACTGCTGGCAGTGGGAACAGCAAGCTGAACACTGCCATTAAGCTGGAAATGTCATGGATTTATCTAAACCTCAGCATTTATGGCCTTCTTGCACGTAGTTAGCCTAGCAGGTAGAAGAGTATTTTGGAGATTGTCAATGCACATTCCAAATCATTCACTAATCAAAAATATGCAAGTGGCTTTAGGGGGCCACATATCCCCCCACCCCTTCTTTTTTTTTTTTTCAAAATGCAGAAGAATTTCCTGTCCCACTAGTAAGAGAAAATTGATGTTTGCTTTTTCCAGCTGAAATAGCAATAGGACTTTTTGAACAGCAATATAATATGGAAGATAAAGCTAGTTGTTTCATAGAACAGAATTGTGTATTTATTATTTACGGTTCACAACAGACAGGCAACTCCATGAAAAACCTTAATCTCCTTTTTAGACATTGTGGAGCAGAATCATAAAAAATCTTCCTGTTCTGTGGAGGGAAAGAAGACAAACAGAGAGGAAATGAAGATTCAATATTTCCATTTTAAGCTGCAGAGTACAGAGAGCTTTACCCAAGGTCTATGAAGTGTCTGTGGCAGGGTCAGGAGCTGCAGCCACAGCTCAGAATCCCAAATAACTTTTCTCAGATAATTTCAAGTATTGATTCAATACTTGCTCATAGGCTTTTCTATGCTCCTGCACACAGCATTAAAAACAAGGTGTATCCATCTAAATTCTCTGAAAAAAACTTGATTTGAGGTTATTTACTCACTGTGCTCCAAATGCCAGGCTCTTCCTCACACTGGTGTTGGTGTTCTGATGTAAGATCACAGCTCCCAGCACAGGGATGATGTCCCAGGCTTCAGCTGGTGGGGGAATATCAGACTTTACCCACTGACTGTGGCCACTTCAACCAGGTATCTGAATCACAGAATAGTTTGGGATGGAAGGGACATTAAAGATCATTTAATTCCAAATCCCTGCAATGGGCAGGGACATCTCCCACTAGAACAGGCTGCTCAGAGCCCCATCAAATCTGGCCTTGAAAAATTCTAGGGATGGGGCCTTCCCAGCTTCTCTGGACCACCTGGTGAAATAGAGGCTGAAATACTGTCCAGAAAACAAAACTACTGTATATCTCCTCATTGGTACTCAATTAATGACTGAGAGTGAGAAAATCAGAGTCAAAATATGAAGTATGTCACTGCTCACTCAAGTCACGAAGGGAAGACTAAAAATGTCACACAGATCACTAATTTTCAGGAATGGAATCCCAAACCTGATATTATCAGCTCGGCAGTGGAGGTGGGATACAGTTTAAATTAGTTTTCAAAACTTTCTGAAATTCTCTTTTAATCCAAGTTTTATATGTCAAGCCATTGAATCAATATATTGTGAAGTTTTGTGCAGAAAGACTTGTTCCTGTTCTATCCTCCAGGATAAAAAAGGTAGACAAGAAATGCAAGAAAAAAAAAGAAATGTCAAGTTCATTTACTGCCTTGGGATGAACCAACACAAATTACTGGGGTCCTCTTTCCCCTGTTTAAGTCACGACTGAGGAAGAAAATGTTTCTTTGTCTCTTCCTGGCAAAGCAGAGTTTATTTTGGATGACATTATGATCAGGTCTCTGCCAAGGAAATATGCACATGCATTCCCCTTATTGGTCAGCAAAATGGAATGCATAGTGAAATATCACCGAAATTTTACATAACCTATTTACTCAGTGAAGAAAAGGCACAGACCTACTTTGCATAATCCTCTACGCAAGAAATCTTTGAACAAAAAAACATTTGAATATAAATTATTCTGAGGCCTATCCAATGCAGTTATTTAGAACAGCACCTTCACCTGCTTGTGACGAGAAAGAGCATGAACACCCACAAATCCATGGCTGAAAATTTTTCTCTGTCTTTTGGACATTTTCATCTTCCCTTTATGGCCCTGATTTCTCAGGAAAGCAGGATAATTATGCTAATAGGTGCTTTTATTTTGGCATGAAAATTACGTTGTTTTTTTGAGCTTGGTCTGTGTCATTTAGAAAAGAGTTTAGAGAGGAGAGAAAATTAAAGAGCACTGATTTCAGAATAAGAGTATTTATACAAGTCTGTGGTTTAGAATTACTGCTTTGGATGTTTTCACAATGCCTGTCTAGTTTTGTGTGCCCAGTTCAGGTGTTTTGGGTAGGACTCTCATGTCCCTAAATATCTAATGAGGAAAGTTTAGTTCCCAATTTGCCAGTTATTTAATGACATTGATCCTGAATACCTATAGAACTTCCAGAAACAGTAGAGAAAACTTTATCCAATACCTTCACTGGAACACAACCCATAAGGTGTCCACCAAAATGTAGTGCCTGAACCTTTCTTGGTCTAATTAAATGAAAATACTGACTTTTTTCTTGGTGTCATTAAAGACTAACACAGTCAGGATTAATAAGGCTATTCTTCATGATGATTTATTTTATTACTCCTTACCAGAGATTCAGGTTGACGAGCACTCAGTAATCATGGCACATTACTTCAGGGTTACATGCTGCTGACAGAAAATACACATGAATCTCATCATTTCCTGCTCCAAACAAAACATAATTCTATTTGTCCTCTCTCCCTTATTCATGAAAGAACAAAGATGAATGCAAAGAAAGCCTACACAAAAAGAAACATTCTCCTTTCACTCCTCTCTGTAGGAAGAGTTTCAGAGATGATACAGAACCTCAGCTATGGTAAGGATGTGACTTTACCACCTTTGAAGAGAGGTACAGATGTCAGATTTGTGAAACTTCAGAGCCGTAACTGCATAAATACTAAGACTGGATGAAATATTAATCCAGCCTATAGTTCCTGCCTCTGGCAGTGACCAATAATGTATATTTATGGGAAAATGATAGTGCTAGGAGAATGCAAACTGTGTGAACATGCACATATTCATTGAATAATAAATACCAGCAAGAGAAAAAAAAGATCAAATCTCCAAGGATTGATAAGGTCCCAACCATGCAAATTGGCATCCTGCTGGCAGCTACTCAAAGAATACTAAAAAAACTCTTCCAAAGCACCTACAGGATTGCCACACAGTACCCCAGTAAGAAACTTTAAAATAGTGCAGAAATTGCAGTCTGGATGGTTCAGTCATCATCCATAAGAGAATGAGAATATGAGGCAGCTGCATTACAACTCCCAGGAGATCCTGTATTACTGCTTTGATGCAGAGACGGTAAAACATCGGCCTTGGGGAATTTTTGTGCATTTTCCACACAGAGATCAAAATGTGTTCCATCTGGGGCTGTGCAGCAGAACAGACCATTAATCTATTATTTTGCATCTAACCTCAATGGAGAGTTGCTGCCACCGGGCTTGAACAATGTTGTGTTACCCAAAGTATTTCAGTCTGGAACACGCTCGGTGCTCCTCAGGTTGAGGGGAGGCTCAGGAGGAAGGAATTCATGTCGAGCTCCTGACTGAGCTCACGTAGTGGAAATGTGGGATCTAACCTCCCAAAATGTCCATCAGTACAACTCATGTGACCAGGGGAATCTGAAGGGCAAATGTCAACCCATGGAAGATGGACTAGGGACTGTTAAGAAATCTCTTTGATATTCATCATCTTCATGAGCACAAGGCTTTCTTCCAGACATAAGAATGAAACTGGACACTTCTAGCCTAAGATCTCCCCAGCAGCTCTTTCCAAGAGCTATGCAGATAATCAGAAGTTTGCAACAGATTTTTCAGAAATAATTATGTGTAGGATTCCATATGGGGTGGGCCAGCTTGTTTGTTCAATGAAGGAAATGTTACTAAAGTCCTTCTGCCAATGCATTAAATATTTAGTGTCTTCTGCTTAGCTCCTCTGTATCAACAGTTTAACTTCCCATTCTCTATTAATATAACAATTTAGCTGGATTAAGAGAATTTAACTGACATGTAAGGCAAACACAAGTGTATCAAATAGATTTCTTGGCCACTTTGACATGTGTGCACAAAACCTACAAGAATACAAGGCCTGAAAATATCTGTAGGAAACTGGTTTTATCTATGAATTAAAAAAACCCAAGTATTATTATTTCACATTACAAAATGAATATAGCAAATATAAAATTTATTACTCAACAATTTCTTTTTAATGGAAGATCATGAAAAGTTTATAAACATTCATAGATAAGGGAAGTTTCAAGGTATTTTGCAAGCAATATTATTCAAAATGACAACATGTCCTAATGCTGTTTGGTTTTCAACATATATGGAAATGTTTTGCCCAAATGCATATTTAGGGTAGATGTATGTGCACTGCTTTCTGGGGCCAGATCTGTGGGGTCTGATTATTACACTGAGTTTGATGGAATTAACATAATTATGCCTCTTCATTGTTACTTTTTTTATCTTTACAATGTTGAAAATTAAATTAGGCTTTGTGACATTTTCATTTCTCTTTCAATTTCAAAGACATTTTTTCCTTTTTTTTTTCAAGAATTTTCTGAAAATTATTGAGTATTACTGGCAAAGCAACAATGTTTGCATCCTACTTCCACTGTGTCTTTAGAAATAGATCTTCTTTTCTTTATCCCCATGGCAAAACAGTAATTTAGATCACTGAAGTCATAGCAGTGATATTTTCCCTTTCCAAAACACTGCAGCTTAAAAATGCTTTCAGATAAGATTGAAATCAAATAGAGAGTTTTTGGCAGAATTTTTTCATGAGAAAGTTTACATGGGGAATATTCTAGTCCTCTGCAAAGTGCTGCAGTGCTGACTTGTTTTGGAAACACTTAAAGCTGTCTCAGAAACCCGGGTGTTTTTCAAGCTCAACTTTCATGACCAGCACGCTGTGTTACTTTGAAAGTATCCAGCTTTCTAGGAACATGGAGAGGCTTTTAGCACTCCCTGGCATGGCTGAAGATTTGAAAGATTCTCCCCTTCCTCCAGTATCAGCACAGCCTTTAAGTGTTGGTGAGAGATGCTCCATTGTCACTTTGCAGCTTGACTCATTGGGAAATCATCCTTGTGCCAACTCAGACTATTAAATTCTGATTACTTACTGGTTTTCCTCAGGAATAAAGGCTTTTCCTACTTTAAGAAATAATTCAGACCAGCAGCAGTGGGTCTGCACCAGAGAAGAGCAGCTACATGTTTTTAAAGACCATGTATCCATACTAGAGACAAGTTTTTGGCTTAATACTGGACCTAGCCTAGTGGTGTCGTCTCATTGCAGACTTACACCTTGATTGGTTTGGGTGAACCCCAGACTTAATCTAATTTCTTTTAAATGGAGCTGAGTTTGGTGTCTGCCAAGCTCTGGGACAGAAAACAAAGTGCAACACATGAGAATTACTGTGAGAGCCTTCTCAGCATTTCTCATTCAAGCTAACTGATCTTTCTCCTTCTCCTGATTCAAACTAAAACCTTCATTTAGGAACACAAACTACTGTGATGACATCAAACCTTCCCTCTACTTTCTACACAAATATTTTGCTAAATACCAAGCCAAGCAAGAGGTTTATGGCATTGTCTCTGAGATGCTTTATGGCCCAAATCCAAGCTGGCTACCTACCTAGATGTGTCACCTGGAAGTTATGGAATGATATTCAAGTCTGAAGGACCAGCCGTGGCTATAAACTCAAAGTTTTGCATATGAGCAGAGAGGAAGCACACCTTACCTATAGATTAGGAAATACCAAGAGGTTTTTGGTGTAACTGACATCAAACTAACAGTCTAATAATTCACAGTCTAATTCAGAATCATCACAAGTCTAGTTATAAAGAAGAGAAGATAATAATGTGGGTATAGTGCTTATGAGAGAAAGTAACAAAAATAAAATCATAGAAAATCTCCAGTTGGAAGGGATCCACAAGGATCACAGAGTTCAAGTCCTTGCTCCTCACAGGACTTCCTAAACTGAACTCTGTGACTCACAGCATCATCCCGGAGCTCCTGAGTGCCCTAAGCACTTTCCTGGGGAGTTTGTTCCACTGGCTGACCACTCTCTCAGTGAAGAACCTTTCCTTAATGTTCAATTTGAACTTCCACAATGCTGCTTCAAAACAATTCCATGTGTCCTCTTGGTCACCAGTGGGAGGAGATCAGCACCTGCCTCTCCACTGCCCCACCTGAGGAAGGTGTAAACTGAGATGAGGTTCTCCAAGATGAACAAGTTAGTTAAACCATATAATTAAAATTGTTAATCCACACACGATTTAACATGCACCCTCTCTCCTGGCACTCTGCTGACCCTTCCACAGCTCCTGTGGAGCAATGTCAATAACTCTGCAAGCAGTAACTCTCATCCTGGTATAGCAGACATCTCTGTTTCAGGGGTCAGTCTCAAAAGAGAAGAGACAACTCTTGCAAGAGAAATTGGCAAGGCAAAGTAACTGCATTTCCAAGGAAGCAGAGTCTAACACAGCTCCTCATTCTCTCCTGTGGTGTAGAGGACAGGTTTACAAAGTAGAGTAATGGTAAAAAAATAAGATCAGTCATGCAGTAGGTTGAGGGAAGTTTTATCTCCACCACCTCTTTTTGAAACAAAGCAGAGTACTGCACACAGGTAAAGCAAAAATTAACTCATAATAAAGTAAACACTGCCATGGCTGGTGGTTTTCATGAGGAGACCTTCAGGAAGAGACCAACCTTCACATGACAAATGTGAGCAGTAGCAAGCAATGCATGGCTGGGTGACTAAATGTTTCTTTGAGAGAGGTATAAGTTATTCAGGCACAGGATTGTCTGAGTGTATGTTCATGCATGAGAGAAGCATGATAAGCAGTCCTATTTCATGCTTAATAAAGTGTCTCACTACCACCTTACAGCCAAAAATACATTCACACTGATGAGTACCCTCTGTGTCAGATTATGAGGAGGCATTTATTGAACAGTGTAAAAATTTCTGTTATTTCTGTTTTATTTATTTTCTACTTCACTTTGTGAGGAAGAGATAGAAGAGCAAACAGCACAATTTTTTTGACCAATGGGTATACAGGAGGTGAACATACAGTTTTCATCAGGACAGATGAACCATTCAAAGAATTCAAAAGGTTAAGAAGGAAAAGCAAAGAGCAGATGAAGGAGTTTACAGCCCCCAGGGCAGCAACAAAAGTAAGAGTCATAAGGGAGTCAGACAGTGTTAGAAGATTGTTTTTCTATCATTAGCATGAGTTCCCATGATATTTTTCATGCTATGTTTTAGATTTTAATTTGGGTCTGACACAGGAAAGGACCCCTTTATAGAATTTTGAACAGATTGCAAAAAAGGAAAAAGGCTGAGGTGTCTATCTGAAAAAAATTAAAATAAAAAAAAAGGGATTTTAGATAAAAAAATAAAAGAAAAGCTATTAGAAAAAAAACAGTGGTTATCTCTGAGAAAAAAAATTAAATTAGTAGTTCTCACCTCAGAATATAGATTTACCCAGGCTTGTAAGAAATTATTCACATTCCAAGATCTGGCAACTATTCATGTTCTCATATGCAAGCTGTAGCTTAACTGCTCAGCAAGATCAAAACCAGAGTATGTGTAATGGATTAATCATTCAAAGCTACTCAGTTGAGAGGGGAATATACCAGAGAGAGAGACACAAATTATTTCAGCTATATTAAAAAAAAAAAAAAAGTAATGCATTAGAAATAGTAATAGAAATAGAAGAGGAAACAGAGACAGGAATCTGGAACTAAGAAAATGTCACCTAAAATTTTGGAATTGCCCCTGATAGGTATCTGAAGACTATAAAGCATCTTCACTGGAGAATCAGTGGCAGTGTGACCGCCTGGAAAACTGAAACAGGAGGGGAGCAGCTCCAAGGAGCTCAGGGAGGGGACAGCCTGACCTAAAGAGTCTTTTCTATCTAGTGCACCAGAACTGTTCATAATAAACTTGCCAGCTTCTCAAAAGCAAAGCATGAGCTGAATCAACTTTAAAATGTACCAATAATAGGGATGAAAAATGCTGAAACCCCATTTCAAGGTGATGTGAGTAGGATTGTCAAAACAGGATGAATGCTGGCAGCCAGGTCCATGGACTGAAATACAGCCCATAAAATGAGTGGCTGGTCTGCACAGCAGTGCCATTTATCTCTTATCTTGATTTGGACATGTTTGATCATGTTCAATACAAAAAGAAATGCACTGTTCAGTGTTTTCCAAAACCTACCATTTAAATTCATTCAGATATGAAGACTACCTAAAGAGGAGAAAAAAACCCAGTTATACTTCAATTTCCGTCACAAATCTTCTGTTGCCTTTGCTGACAGAGGAAGAAATATGATTTCTGTTCATCCTGTAATTCCAGGTTTTATTTGAATAGAAACCAAAGACTAAGAGAACAGTTCTGGTCCTGCTAAATGTACCTGTCTGCTTTACTATCAATTGAACTTGTCTCTCTAAATATTTTACAAGACATAACTTTTTTCTTTCATTTCTCTTCATCTTTCTCTTTACTTCATTATTTTTCTACTGGGAAAAAATGCCAGATTTGTTAGAAGTCATTACTTTCCCTGTGGGTCACCTCTAAGCTTTTTTTATCATGTACTTTTTCCTTATTCTGACAGAATATGAGACATTATCAGATATGCCCTCTGCTTATTGAGTTCTGCCTGGATCTGTAATTGTAATATACATGAGCTAGTACTTCATGCTTACATTGTGCCTCACATTCAAAGATCTCATAGTAATTCAGGACGAGGTATAAAGTATTAATGACCTGTATAAAAGGAGGGGAAATATAAAATGAAAAGAAGAGTGGAAAAGGAAGTAAATTTGAAACCATATTTTATTTTAGTTCTTCAGAAAGGAGACAGTATTTCAGTTCAGTGGAAACAAAAAATAAAAAAGTATGGGGTTTTTTTTAATGAAAAAAAAAGGTAACTTTAAACTTGAAGGACTTATAAAAATTTTAATTTTGAGACACTACCTGTTGGAAAGCCTGCAACCATCTGTGTTTATACATATCCAATTCATTCCCAAAAGAACATTGTCAGACAGTGATATTGTTCAGTTAACAGAGATTTTGGAACCTGGGTGTATCGGAGAATGCATTAAGCCACACATAAAATTTGAGGAAAAGGTCAAAGAAAGAATGTAGGAGTCCTGAATACAAAAATCAATCTTCATCCACACCACATGCAGGCTGACACACACATTGTTTGCTGCAGCCCTAAGAGGTAATTCTACTCTAGAGCAAAATTTGGAAACGGGCTCATGGAATTTGCTGCTTACAGACCATTACCTGGTATCTCCTTTGGAAAAAAAAAAAAAAAAAGACACTTAAATATCTACTTTAAATGAAAAAAAAATCAAAATTTTTTACCAATAATGTCAGCTCTTAAAATGTCTCTGGAAATTCTTAAATAGAAAGAGTACTACATTACAAAGCATTGCAATGGCTTCATTACAGTCTACATACAATATTCTGGGTATTGATAACAGTCCATCAATATTTTTGTCACCATGTAGGAGTTTCCCTTGATTTGGACTTGAAATCTAAGGTGGACGTTGCAAATATTTTTCAATGCAGAAGCATGTTGATTTCTAGAGCCACCAATTGTTTAACTGTGGTTTTTTTACAAACTGTTACCACAGAGATTAAAATGTTTAGTACCACACAGGTATTATTGAAGTGATTTTGACAGCATTTCACACCTCATTTGCTGCCAAAGTTATTAGATTTTAGTCAATGATCAAAGAGTCAATTGCCTCTAAAGGACTCCTTTAAAGCACTGAGGCATGAAATTAGAACAATGTAGAAATTGTCTTGATCTTTACTTCATCTTGTGTTCAAAGTAGAGATGCCCATCTCTTCTACCTACCTCCCTATTTATTTAAAAGGAAACTCTTAAGGTTAATATAAGCCTTGAAATGGAGCCATTTTTATGTGACTTCCAGCAGAGGAATTATTTGGAGGGATAACTTTGACAAAGCAACTCTTTGAGTGCAGAGTGGCTGTTATAACTTCCAAAGACAAAAACCACAGCCAATCTGAACTGAAGGCTGATTAGCAAATAGTGTCTTTCCCAAGGATGAAATCATCAAAACTCATAGAGCTTGAAAAACCAGTGAAAACAGAGTTCAAGGAGACACATCCTGTTGATTATCCTGTTAACTCCACGATCTGACGTACACACAACATATCATAGCACCCCTTTTAAACCTGTGTAAAACTACTATTGTGTTTTCATAGCTCATAATGCTACAAGTATTTAAAATTCTGCTTCTAGGCAAAGTACTTTCAAGATATTTAATGAGCTGGGCCACCACGAAACTCTGTCCCTAAGCACCACATCTGCATGTTATTTGAAGGCTTCCAGAGATGGCAATTCCACCACTTCCCTGGGCAGACTTTTCCAATCTTTGACGACCTTTTCAGTGAAAAATTTTTCCTGATAACCAACCTAAACCTCCCCTGGTGCAACAGGTGGCCATTTCTTCTCATCCTGTAATTTGACACCAGGGAAAAGAGAATGACATACCTGGCTGCACCCTTTTGTCAGGAAGATGTGGAGAGTGAGAAGGTCCTCCCTGAGCCTCTTTTTCTCCAGACTGAGTCCCCCCAGCTCCCTCAGTTGCTCCTCATCAGACCCTTCCCCAGCTCTGTTGCTGTTCTATGGACACCTCAAAATCTTTCTGGTGGTGAGGAACCCGAAACTGAACCCAGGACTTGGGATGTGGCCTCACCAGTGCTGAGTCAGGGGGACAATCGCTGCCCTGGCCCTGCTGACCACACTATTGCTGACACAGGATGGAGGTGAAAGTGTCACAGCTCTTTGCTACCTGATCCTTTTCTGGAGGATTCACTGTTTTATTCAGGACCTACAGGACCTACAGCTGCATCAGCCTGGCTCCCACAAATCAAGCAAGACAAGTTTGTTTAAGATCTACACAATGAGGCCTCCAGTTTTCTTGCCTGTCTCTCTGTAATATTCTATATTTCCTGGAGGAATTCCTACAACTCAGGGGACTTTGTCAGCAGTGACAAACTCCTGACTCAAGTAACTTAGAACACCCAGCCTTGTTCCATGAATTTGTGTTACCTAAAAAAAGAGATTTAAAGTGGCTACAACCAGTCAGGGTACCCCATTTATCTTATTTGAAACACTAATTTGGCATTTGAGGACACTCCTGTTCACATACAATTCCAAGCCACTTTCTAGGAAACAGATATCCATGCCTGATGGTTTACTGATGGCAAAGTATCTTTGATTTATCTCATAAAAACTTCCCAGCTGAACTATTAATTCTCTTCCTTGGAACCAAGAAACCATTGAAAAAGTGTGGGTTTCATTGTAAAAAAAAAAAAAAAAAAAAAAAACCAAAAAAACAGAAAAAACAAATAAATCCCTTTTTTCAGTCCTACAGAGTTGCAGGAAGCTCTTCAGTTAAATCAATTGCCGCTAATTAAAGTACTACTTCTAACTGTGCCTAAATCCTATTTGATTGGGACTATTGTGTTAGGGCTTCTCTTGCCATGAACTGAATTTCATTGCATCTGAATTATTCTGAGCAATCCTCTAATCCCCTCACTTTCCTTCGATTCAAAGATGAATCTTTGCTTTCCACTACTGTATTATCAAAACCTCTTCTCCAGACTAATGTGCTAGCAAGAGTCATTTTTCATTGAATGTTAGGCCTGACAAAGAATTATTATTCTAATGTATTGGGGAGATTAGCTCATTTTCACTCTCCTTCTGCCTTCCCATTCATCACTCTCCTGCTGTTGGGACTTCCAAAATGATTTATTTAGATAGAAAACTTAAGTATTGTGGAGGATAGCTGAAAATACACAAATGGCACAGGAAATGCTGATCCTTTCCACTTCACTCCACTAAACGTGACTCATGAGTGCCTCTCTTCCTTTTAATTTCTGTAAACTGGGAACCTTAGGGAAGTCTATCTTCTTATTCCTTCTCATCTTTACTGGTGGCATTTACATAATACATATAAAATAGGTCTTCTCTTCTCTATCAGGTCAACCAAAGCCATCTTTTTATTGCTTTTTGTTGTTAGCATCAGCCTGAATTGCTGATAACTCACTCTCTTCTAATTACATTTCAGTGTCTTTAATCCTGTCACAGGGCTCAAAATATGGCCCTGTTTATCCCACACATCATCTAGACAACAATGCCATGAAGACATTAAAACTATGAGTTTAACTAATGCATTTATGATGACTTAGAACGGCTCACAGAGTTCCCTGTGTTGTATTTAGTTGTCCTGGTCAGTGGTATTATGGGATTCTCAGCTGATGAGGAGCTCGGGATTAGAAGCTTTTTCTTGAGGTCACGTGGAAAAGAAGTTATTCAGGATGATCCAAAGGGAGCAGGATGCCATCCACGGAGACCTGAACAAGCTGGAGAAATGGGCTCATGGGAATCTCATGAGGTTTAACAAGGCCAAGTGCCGGTTCTGTACCTGGGTCAGGGCAACCCCTGGTGTCAATTCAGGATGAGGGGATTTTTGCCCAATATTAAGGGGAAAAGCCTTGCTACAGTGTTAATAATTACAGTAAAATAAAAAGCAGACCTTTATTTGGAAGCTTCCAGGTGTCCCACTGATCATGGGCACGTCCAGCACTGAATTTCTACAATTTTATACATTAAAAATTAGGATATTTAACAGCTACTATCTAATGAGAAGAGCAGTTGGTTAGGTAATTTTTCCTGCAGTACTGCCCAACTGGAGTAATTCCAGGGCTAATTTGCCCCATTTTCTTGTTATGTCTTCTCAGATTCTATTCTATTCTATTTCTATTGGAAAACAGATTGTACTCCTTCTAGGTTCTCTTCTTGAAAATAAGACTAAACAGTATTTCAGGAATGTATTAGAAGTTTAACTTACTGTTCTAAAATCTAAGAGAAAGGGTAGGAAAAATATTAGGGGCTACATAACCATGTAATAGTATTCTATGATACATTATTATATGTGCAAAATACATAAAAAGCAAAACTCTTTATGCATCAAGATAAGCAGATCAAGAGCAGACTTGGGGTGAAGGACTTGGTGGTGCTGGAGGATGAGAGGCTGGACATGAGCTGTCAATGTGCACTCAGAGTCCACAAACCCCCTGTGTCCTGGGCTGCATCCAGAGCAGTGTGGGCAGCCGGGCAAGGGAGGGGATCCTGCTCAGGTGCTCAGGTGAGACCCCACCTGCAGAGCTGAGTCCAGTCCTGGGGTAAAGAACAGGAAGGACATGAAGCTGCTGGAGTGAGTCCAGAGGAGGCCTCCAAGATGATCCGGGGGATAGAGCACCTCTCTTATGAGGAAACACTGAGAGAACTGGAATTCTTTAGCCTGGAGAAGAAGATCTGGGAGCAGAGAAGATTTATGGTGTCCTAATTGTGTCCTTCCCATACCTGAAGGGAGCCTACGAGAAGGATGGACAGAGATTATTTACAAGAGCCTGGAGTGGCAGGATGAGGCAGAATGGCTTCAAACTGGGAGGGAGTAAGTTTACAATAGATATTAGGAGGAAATTATTTTCTGTGAGGGTGGTGAGCCCTGGCACAGGTTTTCCAGAGAAGCTGTGGCTGCCCCATCCCTGGAAATGTTCAAGGCCAGTCTGGAAGAAATTCTGAGCAACCTGTTCCAGTGGAAGGTGTCCCTGACCATGACAGGGGGTTGGAACTGGAGGATTTTTAAGGTCCCTTCCAACCTAAATTATTCTATAGGTTTATGATGGAGAAGTGTAAGGAAAAAAAAGGGGAAAGATGTTAGATGACCTAAATGCACTAAACAAACAATGAGGAGAGGACATGAGTCAAAGTGCAAGAAGAATCAGGCAGGCAGAACAGCAAAGATTTTGGGAGGTTGCAATTAAATCAGTAAGGGAGCCCAAAAATATCTTAAGATTCAGTGCTATTTGATCAATGAACAAGATGGAAATTGTCAGCAATTGTTCCAAAAAAGAGCTTATTTAAGGAAAGAAGGCTGGCAAAAATCTAGCAAATCTTTCATACAATATGTGGATCTTAAAGTTTTGTCATGTGCAGAAAGGGAACACAATTTATGTACAGATCAAGAAATTTATTTTTATTGTATCCATTGATAGTCTAAATTAAATATTATTCCTCTAATTTTATTAGTTTACAACATAAGTGTCTGTCTCTGGGGTGTCAGGTTGTCCAGTCCTGCTCTTGGGGGAAGGATTTGTGCTAGTTAGACTTCAACTGACCAAGTGTGGATATCTCTGTAAGGTGACACAAATCATATCCTAAACTTCATTTACTCTACTAATTAAACTCTTACTAACTGCAAAAGTAGTCCACAGTGACCCGTTCAAGTCTCTGCTATCAATGCCTTCACTGAACCAGGCAAATCCCAACCCTGAAGTAAGAGCTGAATCCCACTCGGTCTTGTACTGTAGTTGTTTCATCATCATCTTAAGAATTTCTGATATTTTTTACCTCATACAGTTGAGCCACCTTTACCTGCACAAACTTTCTCACATCCTCATGTTTTGGAATAGGATGTAAAGCTCGTCTTTCTGCTGCTCAAGTTCTTCCTATTTTCTTCCAAAAGTGCCATCTGCCCTACCTCCTGTTCCAGTGGTTTAGGTGCAGTGTTGTAATCTTTCATTAAGGTGTTTGTGTAGGAGAGGAAAAGGTATTCATGAATCAATTGTGAGGAAGAGACTCCTCTAGAACAACTCTCTACTGCTCTTTTTCAATTTTGCTCTCCATGACTAACTCTGGTGACCTCCTCATCCTAACCTGCACTAGGTGGAGGATCCTGACACAAGAATCCAAAATCAGGATGTTATCAACTGTATATTTTTCTTCTTGAGGCACAGACTGTCTTGGAAGTATTTTTAAAAGACTGACTAGATAAATCCAGATCAATGTACTGTAAATCTAAAGTAGCTCATATTTGAGAAAGTGTTAGCCTAGTTCACCACCAGATGTTCTTTTTAACTTAACTAGAACAAGGAATGAAATTCTATATCTCTAAAGTAAGGAAGGGAAAAGGAGAAAACCTTATAGATTAGGGTTAGACCTTACAGAATCTGGTCATCTAAGAGTTTCAGAGAAATTCTTCATGAGCAGAAAGGTACCTTATACCTCAGCAAGAACTATTTTGGGATTCATATATTGGCTTCTGCATTCAGTAGTAGTCTAACATCAGTTTTCTTACAAAGGTCTCTCCATTACCACCATCAGAGCACAGACAACCTTCCCAAATATTTTCTATAGAGCAAGAAGAGAGGATTTCTTTAAGACATTCCAGTATCCAGGAGAATCATTGAAAACATAATCTCTTCCTCTTGAATATTTGCAGCTTGCAAGAAGTTAGCATAAACTGGTCATTCAACACAGTTTAGGCTGTTGCTTACACACTTTTTTCTTCTGCTAAGTGAGACACCAACACAGAATCAAGGTGAGCTCCTCTGTTCACTAGATGGTGCTCCAACATTCAGATCCAGTGTTTCTGGATCTTCCCAGGACATTGAATTCTCTTGTTCACCAGTCTGTCCCTGTGCCTGTCATTGTTTGTAATCAAAAAGTTCCCATGGGCTGGACATGCTCATTCTTTACAAGAAGTACCCATGGCATGCCAGAGGAGTCTTCTGCATATATGCATTATCAGTTTCTCTCAGTTTATCCTGTTTAGTTGAGCACACTCATGGTAAAATGTGGTCTTTTAATGTGAGGTTTTGGTTTGTCTTCTGAAACAGTAAGACATAAACATGCAGACGAGTGTCTCATCTGAACATCAAATAGTTGCATACCTCTGTTACTCAAGTAAAGTGATATTTGTGTGTGTGCATGGTTTTCCTGTTGGAAGTGCCTGTGATAGTGTAAAAATATGTCACAACCTACCAGAGAGACATTATTGTAGCATGGCATAAAAAGTACATGGTGCTTGCCTTAGAGCTGGGCATGAAGGGATCTGGTGTGTATTTGGAAGACCTGCAAATTTTTGGATTAGTTTTGGAGGATTTTACAGGTGTGTAGGAGTTACAACTGGTGCAAGCTTTACTACAGTAACTATAATAAAGAGTCCCTAGAGCTGCCTATTCCCACAACCAGTGTAAGCTCCTCTTTTGGGGGATAATAATTTGTCTACTGCAAAAATAACCAGGGAGTGAACTCACATGCAGGCTGTGTATCTGGTGAGGGGACCAAGACCTGAGTGGGAAGACAGCATGAATTTATACTCAGACTTTTGAAGTATGTTGATCAGAAAACTGGGGTCTCACCCCACATGCAGAAAAGATGCTAATGATGTGGTACCAAAGGTGGGGCCCCCAAGATGGAGGCTGAGGTATTAAAGGATATTAAAGGACATGAGTTGGCAGAATCAGTGCTTGCCTGAAGGAAGAGTATTATGTCTGAGCCTTCATCTCCTATTTACCCAAGGACCTTATAAAAATAAATTGTTAAATGCTGTAAATGGCATGTTCAACACAGAATAGATTTATTTCAGTTGTGACTAACTTAAGATAGGAAATATCAGGTCGGGAGTTCATCATCACTTCCTCCTACAGAGAGTGAAATATCAATTCTTCTGGATTTAGAATCATGGAACTGTTTAGGTTGGAAAAGACCTCAAAAAATCATCAAGTCAGACAGTTCACCCTGCAGTGACATGTTCAACACATCCACATGTTCTTTGAACACTTTCAAGGATGGTGAGTCCATCACTTTCCTGGTCAGCTTGCTCCACTGCCTGACCACTCTTTCAGTGAGTAACTTTTTCCTGGTGTTTAATCTAAACCTTCCTTGTCAGGGAGGCTCCATATGGAAAATATGGTCCAAAATTTCCATGAACTGAGCCATGAAACAATATGAATCTAGGCTTCTAATAAAGGCCAGCAGCTCACCTGGGAGATTGTGGCCAGTGTTCATCAGAGCACTCCCACAATGCCAAGAAAGCAGGAGGCAAATGCCCCTGGCCTGCCCCATGAGGGACAGCCACTGCTGTACCGGCAGCGACAACAGGTGAGGGCCAGGGAAGGATGGACAGCCTGCAGTGGGACCCTGGAGCAGAGACAGCCAGGCCTGGCACCAGGCCATGCTCTGTGCAGGGTCCAGCACTGGCATGGCCCAGGCACAGCAATGGCCCAGAGGCAGTGAGCCCAGCTGGGAACCCGGCCCAGCCTGGCTGCTATGGCAGCACCTGCCTTGGGGCCAGGCCCGGGCTTGCAGGCACGTGGGGGACACTGTGCTCACACAGACACCTCCATCCCGTGCCTCCTCCTGCTTCCCACAGGTGACCCCCAGGCAGCCCCTCAGGTCACCTGGACGACCATCACACCCATCCATGGGGACAGGCCCACTCTGTTCCCCATTCACTCACGGAGCCCCACCATGTCCTGCACACGCGGGGGCAGCCAGGAGGGCGGGCACTCAGTGCCCCACAGCCGTGTCACAGGGCCACAGAGATTGTCCGTGTCGGACTTGCCACCTCTCCACTCAGTTGACACTGGCCCCTCCACGCCAACTCAGAGCTCAAAGTTCAAGAGCATTCACTGACTGTGTTAAGCCGCCCCCTCTGTGGGAGGAGACCCTAGGGACAATGAGGTGCAGATGCCTTGGGAGGGCACTCCCCTGTAGGTGTCCGTCAACTATGGCTCCCTCCCAAAGATCCAGAAAGTTCTGTAGTTCCCCCTTCCCCATTGGCCTGTATATTGGTGCCACCCTCTTCCCCTCATTTCATTTGTACATCCCCAATCACTCCATTCCTGCTCCTCCCCTGGTCCCCTATCCCATTGGTTCCTTGTACCCTAGCCCCTCCTACCTGCTACAGTGTTATAAACCCTGTTCCCGCCCAGCTGCTTGCTCTTTGCCACCTGCTTCCCTTCAGCTTGGTTGTGTCCCTGCCTCTCTCCTACCCACCCTGCCTGCGATCCTTCACTGCTCCTTCAATAAACCCGGTTGGACCCTCAGCAGAGTGTGCAGAGTCCTCCTTCTTCACCTGGTTGGACCTCTCTAAGCCACCTGGGATTGTGTACGCGTGAGGAGAATCGAGGAGACAGCTCTCCTGGGAGCTGGACCACCTGCCCAGGATCCCCTCAAGTGGGAGAAGCTGCTGTGAAGGGCCTTCTCTCTCTTCTCCTCCCCTCCACAAGCGACGACAATCCTACACCCTCTGCTAGCCACAGCAGCCTCTGGATCCTCTCCCAGAGGCACAGCAAGTGCTGTGGGCCCCATGGCCAGGGGCCAGCCAGAGCGTGTGCCACCTCCTCCATGGGGCACTCTGGCTGCGGGCAGATCCCAGGGAACACCTTCCCTGGAGAGCAGAAGTGAAGGGCTCTGGACTGGCTCAGTGGCAAGGCAGGCACACCCCTGGCCACCCATGACACCTGCATGCGGCGTGCTGCTCTGCACCGAGATGCAGCCGGCTTGGAAGCCCATGTGGTGCTCTGTCCCTGAAAACCTGCAGCCCTGTGGCACTTCTGTAAAGGAGCTGGAAAAAAAGTGGGAGGAGGAAGAGCTCCCAGAAACACAGGCTGCAGGAGAGCGGGACCGAGACCTGCAGAGCGCATCACTTGCCTCATTGGAAGAGAACAAGGGACAGGCAGAAGCTTGTGCTAGAGATCGCTGGGACGAGGGGCACAGCAATCAGAGCTTGAGGAAACCTCAGGTTTCTCAGCTTCTCCTTTGTCTGGAGGCCCCTGTGAGGAGAGGACAACTTGTCAGCCAGCTGAGCATGCTGCACTTCACAAGCAGCTGTCCATGAGGCCTGAAAATTTGCTTCATTTTATGCGCAAAGAGAGGAGCTGGAGAATGTGGAGGAAGAGAAAATGTACGCAGAGCTCTTTGGAGACATCTTGTCCTCCATGAGCAGCAAAGAAAGCCCCATGACGTCCAGCTGCGAGCTCAGGGATCCATCAGTTGCCAGCCTGGAACCAGCTGCAGACCCCTCGGTGCCACTCAGTGCTTGCAGCGTGGCCGAAGAGGCTGCAGGAGAGACAAAAAAACTACTCAGAACTTGTGTCACTCGAGCTGTCGGCAGACTTGGGGTCTTACTCTGAGTATTCGCCATCCCTGCAAACTCTGCTGAACGGGCTCCTGGAGGAGTGGGAGCGAGAGAAGTGACAGGAGAGAAGGACACAGAGGTAGAGAGCCCGTTGTCCATCCCGCTGCGAGACAAAGAGCTCGAGCCAGCGCCTACTCCTCCGGACAGTGACCTCAGCGACCAGGGGCACAGTGAGCCTCTCCCCAGGGCACTGCCCCAAGAGCCGAAGGGGTTTGCGGGTTGTGCCTCACCTGTTGATGCCACAGACAAGGCCGAGGCAGCAGGCATGGAGGCTGGCTCTGCCCAGGCCTCCCCTCCCCAGGAAAAGCCCTGCAGGGATGAGCCACCGGCAGGAGCTTGCCCGGTGCCTGCCCAGCCCCTGGCACGCAGCGTTCCTGCTTGCCCCGCTGGCAGCGCAGCCGTCCCGCAGCCCCCGGCCCCACGGCCGTGGCGCTCCATGGCCAAGAGGGCCCGGCGGGCTCTGCGCCGCCTTTTCTCCTTCAGCTGCCTCAGGGGGCAGCCAGAGGAGTGAGCCCGGGGCCAGCAGCAGGATGATGGGCAAAGATGCCGGCTCACCCTGGGGACACCCAGCTCCCAGGGGCAGTGGCAGCATCCAGAAGGAACAGGTCCAGGGAGATGAAAAGACGGGATGAAAGGATGGATGGGTGGATGGTGGCCAAGGCGACCACTTGCCAAAGGTAGGCCCTGCTGCTGGCCCCAGTCCTTCACCCCAAGCCGACAGCAAGGCAGCCTGGTCAGGGAGAGCTGGCTGAGGAAGGAAGGCAGTGCAGTATAATCCCACAGAAGCTGACTTGAGGCCCAGGAGCATTGTGGGGGTGCAACCTCACCCTGCCCCAGGCCGCATTTGGCGTTCAGAAATGCTCCTTGTGCCTCAGTATTCTGGGTAAATAAAGGCAAACCCATCATCCTTTCACATTGCAACTAGGAAAATGCCTCCCTGGATACCTGCAACATAGCCTGGACAAAGGTGTTAATTCCAGATGACTGACCTGGTGTCCTCAACTCCACAAGAAACACCAGGACCCCAGTGCAAAGAAGCACAGGGAGGGGAAGGACCGACAGGACACCACTGGCAACAAGCATCATGGACTATCCTCTCTCAGATATCTTCACCTCCCCACTCCAGCCCTGCTCTTCCCCACAACCCTCCAACCCCATTCTTCCCCACAACCCTCCAACCCCACTCTTCCCCTCCCCACCCCATCCCCGATTTTCCCCTTCTTTCTTTCTTTCTTTCTTTCTCACTTTCCTATTTCCTATCACTTTCTATCTCTCTCCCCCATATTTATTGTTAAATAAAATCCCAGTTGTCATGTTTGTAGATGATCTCCTGGACACCTTAATTCACACAGAGGCATCTTTGACTAGTCACACCTTGATGGGGGCATACCAGTGCCCAGCACAGAAGGACAATAAACACCCTGGCCCTTCTGGCCCCACTATTGCTGACACAGAATACCAGGATGCCACTGGCATATTCCTGACCAAAATTCTACCCACTTCCCCCCTAGTAAGTTAAGAATGAAAATTTTTCTTGGCTTTCTCTTGTTATAGTTCTTTTTCAAAAAACACACTTAATAAGGTCTTTCACAGAAGTGACTAGATTAGGTTCAAATGGGCTTGCCTGGTGCCTGCCCAGGCTCTCTGAGAACTCTGTTTTACAAGGTGAAAATAGGAGCAAGATGCATTTTACCATGACCTGAGCAGAAATCTCAATATCTTCTGACTTCCAGAAGGCAAGGCTGCAAGTCATGCACCGAGAGCTCCCCATCTCTATCATATTTCCACTCATTATGCTCCATTCTTTTTTTCCCCCATAAATATGGGACAAAATAAAACCAAAACCTTGCAATGACAAAATGCTTCCTGGCATCTGGAAAAGTCTCGATCAGTTCAGAGGGCATCCCTGTTGGCTGAGGGAAAATGGAGGAGTTTGCAGACTGAGTATTTTTGGCAGGGGATGTTTTCCTTCCCCTTGCCTAGATTCAGCTGATTAGATCAGAGCAAAAACAGGAGAAAGGGAGCACACATAAACTGACCTTGTCATCCTAAGTGGTTGTGGCATTTTCAGGAATGCTCACCCCGTTCCAGCTCTTCATTTCTAGTTGCTTTCACTTTGTCTCACAAAAGGTTTCTGCAACAGTAAACAAACAAAGAAACAAATAAATCCTATGGGAAAACCTTCTTCAATAACCATGCCACTCTCCAACACTTTTATTCTCGTCACTGCCTTCTTTTAACCAACAAATAAATACTTCACTGCCTGGTGGAACTATTCCTACTTGATGTAAAAAAAGCCAAAATCATGAAGTGTTTACAGCATATGACCCTGAACCCAAACCCAGAGCAAGTCAGCAGACCTGGGATCACAGGTCACAAAAAATTAGTTGCAAGGCTCTGAAGGCAGAATCTGCATCAGGTTATCTTTAATGAAATTAAATATTGGATATATAATTGCCCCAGTATGGGAAAACTTGGTTAAGTGGACAAAATAAATCCAGAGCAACTAGTTCTGGTCATCCTTAGAGCTGTCACCTGTTTTCAGGGAATTAAGCCATTCCCTAGCATCTCACTTTGTCTACTTTTCAGATGAGCATCTCAAACAACAAAGCTGTAGGATTCATTAAATTTATCTCCGCGGTGACTCTTACAGAGCACACTGCCACAGGAATAATTCCCACGTTTTACTGGAAACACTAATTTCATTTCTATTTTCCCTCAAGCAGTCAGAAATTTATATTCTGTGTCTCTGTTCCTCCAAGAAAGCAATCTGAGTGCCACAACTTTAATTTTTGGTGCCATTTGAAATGTCTCAGTATATCCTGCCTGACATTCATTTGCAAGCTCAAACTCAACCTCAACACAGCACTGCAGTTTCCATGCTCATGTCTACTCACTGATACCAATGGCTTTTAAATTGCCTCTAGACATTTCTCTGTAGGCACCTGAATTCTTCCCCAGTGTCATGGTTTGAGCCTGGCCTAATGCCAAGTGCCCCCATGAAAATACTTCTTCCCTGGTATCTACTGTGAGATGTGATCAGAGACAGAGCAGAGAAGGCTCCATCTTAAGAATGAAAGGAAAAAAAACTTTATTAACCTAAGACTAAAAGAGAAACACACAGAACACAGGATGAAAACCTTCCAAATTTCCTCCTCCTCCCCCCACCAGATTCCCAACACATCACAATAAAACAAAACCTTGGATTTTCAATTCAGTTACCACCCCTTAGATCATCCACTCTCAGTCCATCACCACCCTTCAGATAATCAATTCTTAATTCCTCAAGAAGAGAGGAGTCCCTCCTGCACCACAGACTTCCCCAGGAAACAGTCGAAACTTCTCGTGTTTCCGTGTCACATGTGGCACCACCCAGAGAACATTTTGCCATCGTGACCTCTTCCATGTCCAGTGCTCTCACCACTGCACATGGACCAGAGCTGCTTCTAGGGTTTTTCCCTTTTAAGGATGCCTTGTCCAGTTCCAAAAAGAGCACAGTCTCTCCTTTTGGGACACCTGCCCCCCCAGATTTCACCCCCTGGGGCCGAGGGGTCTCCTGAACAGAGATCATCTTCCTCTTCTTCTTCATCGAAGACGGAGGGCACCACCACCACCCTCCTCCACCCTTCGTCTCTGTTCAGGCGCTCCTTCACATCACCGCACTCTCCTGGCTCTGAGCCATTTCCTCCCCCTAGAATGCAGTCTCTGTGTCACAGGAACACAAGTGGTTCTGCCCATGGCTATACAAGAAAAGTCCAGCCAAAGGCCATTCCATCATCTCCTCTCACATAGGATTCTTCTCAGCTTCTCTCAACATGTTTCACTTGCCTGTTTCCTGCTATCCCAAACTCTATCTCATCAACTCCAGGAGGAATCAGCATTTGCAAGGTTTCCATCATCCACAAGAAGGGTTAAAAGTCCCAGGCTCTGCCTGTCCATGAACTCCCATGGCTGCCCGAAGCCTCGCAGTGCTCCTCCACCCTTCTATCTCACAGGGGCCTCCTCCCTTCTGTCCCAGGCCTGGCCTACCTCCTCCGGCCGCATGGCTCCCCCCCCCTGCCAGCTCGGAGCCGGGCAGGGGAGGTCTGTGCTCTCTTCCAGGACCCAGGACTGGAACCCAAAGAGAGCTTCCCCCAGGCGTTCACAGCTTTTAACCCCCTGTGTTCCCAGAGGTGTATCCATGCCCTCAGTGGACAAACCAGGTGCCAATTTAAAATCTGAACACCTATTGGTTTGACAACACCATCCCAAAAAAACTCATTTCCTCTCAAACCACGACACCCTGACATGGATGAAATTTCTTGGAACCCTCAGTTAACTCTTAACTCTAAGGAATTCTCTTCAGGTTAACGTAAAACAAAATCAGCCCAAAACACCCTAAATAAACAACATCTAAATTTGCAGGGGTAGGACAGTAAGAGATGGATAGATTGGAGAGAGAAACCAGTTTTGCAGCCATTCAGAAAATGTAATGTTTAGTTAAATTAGACAGTGAGAAGTGTGTGAAACAGTCAGCAAGCCCATTCACAAGTTTGGGTTACCCTCTGTGCCCTCATCTGCACTTAAGGAGAAACTAAAATGAAGGTTTGATGCAAACTGCTCAGTGAAAGATTGCAAATACATTCAGCACCTCAGTCCAGAGACAAATTCTTGTTTAAACAATTTGGTTAGAAATTAAACAGAAAGACTGCTTATGGAGACCACAGAAACACAGAATATGCTGAGTTTGAAAGGATCCACAAGGATCAAGTCCATCCTGGTCCTGAGATGAGTTGGAAAGGAAAAGGTCAGATCCAAAACAGGACTTGTGCACCTCAGAATTCCTCAGAACACAGCCAAGACACAGTAAGGTCCTCACTGAAACCAGTGATGAGATTTATTTTAAAACACATTCAAATGCAAAATCCATGCTGCTAGACCAGCTTTGTGCTAGGGGTCTCCTCCAGGCTTCTGCCTGTATTCTCCTGTCAGTTCATGGATTTAAACCCACCCACTCCAGAAGGACAGCTTACAGCCAAGGTGGGAAATACTTTGCTTTGCTCCCTCTGCACCCCTGCCTCTTGGAGGAGTTCACAGAGCACTCAACAGTTCATGTAGACTCAGTGTTCAGACCACTCCCCAGGTGAAGTAGTCTCCACTCTAACAGTATCATCCATTTGCTCTTGAAGGCCAGTCCTGATTGTTTAAATGCTCCCCCACTGAGCAGGCAAGACATGAAATAATAATTCAGATCTTAATCAAGCTCAAGGACATCAATGGAAATAATTGGACTGACTTAAGTACCCTGTTCCTTTGATTGATGTACTGAGTGACAGGCTGGGAGACCTGGGCTGCACATTTGTAATGAACTTCCTGCTCTCCACTGATGCTAAAAAGAATTTTCTGTTTCTGACAGAGTTCCCAGCAGATCTCCCTTCAGGACTGTCACCCAAGCACAGCCCTGGAAGTGTTGCTGCCCTCTTTGACATATCTGAGCTTTCCCATCCCCTCAACAAGTTGCCTACACAAAAGAGAGCAAGAAATCCCAGTTCAAATGTTTTATTTGAAGCTTGTATTTTCTCTTTTCTTCTCATCACAAATGGTGATTAAACTCTCTCAGAAGTATTCTACTTTTGGAACAATGTTTTTTAGTAAGATTTGAAATATGTGCACTTGGCTCACTGGGGAGAAATACTGCCAAGGTTTCATGTTTAACATGGAGATGTCTGCATTGCTGATGAGACAAGGGTCACTTGTGGCATTCCTGTGCTCTAATTATGTGTGCAAATTGCACATGCACACCCAGCCAGAGTAATCCAAGTCCCACTTAAAATTCCTTGTTCTTGTATTTTTTACGAGTTAAGTTTTAGTAAGAGCTGCAAGTGGCATCAGCAAATGGGTCCAGAGTTTGGAGATAATACTTATACAACATTTACCATGTTATTTTCCCTGAGGCACTCTCAAATGATCCATGACTTGATAATGTATGTAAAGTGGCTGGAACACATACACAGAGCAAACTACGATTGCTGCCTTCTTATTAAATTTGAGATATTATTTCCCTGAGTGCTTGTATTAGTATTATTAGTTGTAGATGATAGGGCTTATTATGAAGAATGGTTACAAGTTTCAGTAATTGTTAGAACTGCTCCCATAAGGTAGTTTGTTCATCTGTCCATTCAACCTAGGTCACATAATATTTCAAATCACCAGCATGTATGGGTTTTGTTTTCTGCCAAGAAAAAAAAAAGGAAAAAAAAAAAAAAAGAAAGAAAAAGAAAGATACCACTTATTCACACTTTGATGAATGATTAAGATGCAGAGGTGATATAGAACACTGTGGTTAAACACAGATGTAAATTCTTCTTCTGCACACACCTACCTTTGCATTTTTATGCTCCTACAGAAGGGGAAAATAGCATTCTCAAAAATTTTCAGAGGAAGGGGGATGTCAAATAAGATGAAAGAAGTGGTTTATGTCCCAACACCTCTCACACTGAATAAACCTGTATTTAAAGTTTCATTGAAACTGTGTCAGTTCCCGTTTCTCACCACCATTTAACTCCTAATGCTGTTCAATTTGCCACCACTGTGCTCCCAATATTTATCATTTTTTTCATCATGGTGTTTTTATACCAAGCATGGAAATATAAGTTTTGTTCAGAGATTGCTTGTCACTTGTCTTCTGTAGAACAATCTCTCCATTGCTGTGCCTGATTACTTCTGATGAGACTCAGGCTGGTGTGAAACAATACCACTAACATCCACTACCGGAAATTAGATTTACATTTGCCAAGGATTAAATTAGGAGTGATTTTGTAACCAGTATCAAACTGCCAAAGCCTGGCCTAGACAGAGTAACCCTGGCCTTTTGAAGAGGTCAGGAGGGAGCTAAATCAGCTTGCACAGTAGAATCATATCTATGCCTTCATAAGGAGACTTAAAATGTTGTATTAATTAAGAACTCCATTTAAAAAAAAAGGAAACTATCCTGTTATTTCTTATGGCATTCACTCACTTCATTTCCAATTAAACATTTGCCTGATTCTGCTGGCTTTAAAGAATGTGCTTAAACATAGACTGGAAAAAGGATGATCTCTGGAGTCATTTATATCTCCACTGATCAGAGAAATAGGAATTGGTTCTACTTCTCTTCTCCAGGGCCAAGAATGCAAGGGTCAGGAACATGCTCAGACCCACACATCTCATGGAAGCTGCACATCTGTTACTAAGCCCAGTAAACCATAGCACCTGGAAATAGAAAAATTGCCTTCTCCTGTATCCCATTGCATGGTATCTGAATTTTCAAACTCCCACTAGGTAAGGTCTCTTTGTAACTCTGCATTTTACCACACAGGCATTCATGAACACTTCATCACAGCAGACCTACGTGGTTCCAGTGGAAATTCTCTGGTAACCCTGTGGAGGGGCACCCTGGGGCTTCTTAGGCACAAGTGACTCCCGAAGAGTGTTGTAGCAAAAAAATTACATAGAATCATTGACTGATGGAATCCCCTGAGTTGGAAGGGACCCACCAGGATAATCAAAGTCCAACTCCTGGCCCTGCACAGGACAACCACCAAAAATCCTATGCTGTGCCTGAAAGTGTTGTCCAAATGCTTTTTGAACTCTTGTCAGGCTGACATAGTGACCACTGCTCTGTAAGCCTGTTTAGTGCCCTCTGGGTGAAGAACCTTTTCCTGAAATCCAACCCAAACCTCCCCTGACACATCTGAAGGCCATTCCCTTGGGTTCTTTCACTGTTACCACAGAGCAGAGGTCAGGGCCTGCCCCCGCTCTTCCCCTCATGAGGAAGCTGCAGACCCTGATGAGTCTCCCCTCAGTTTCCTCTTCCAGGCTGTGCAAACCAAGAACCCTCAGTCATTCTGCCAATGGCTTCTCCTCAGTGTCCTTCATCATCTTCATACAGAGGCAAATTCCATCTATAAGTGTAATTTATCTCTTCTTGTGCAGTTTTAGGGAGTTTACTTCTGCAGACACACAAAATCTAATTTCCAAAATTATACCCCACTTCAGTGGTCTCTGTTCTGCTGTTGTATTGTGTAGAAATGATGAAAAGAGGTGCAGGAAAATATAGACGTGGAACTGGGAAGAACTGAGCCTCTCTGTTTTTCCCTCTGTGAATTTTACTGACTCTGCTTTTTGGCTTTGCATGTGAGTTTGAAAATTATCTTCCACATAATACCACAGAGCATTTTGCTGTTGCATATTAGTTTGGCTGTAAAGTTCTGTGTTGATCTTACAAATTTGTAGTAATTAAGAGAAAGAGCAAAGGAAAGAGATGAAGTGAAAGAGAAATTAAGAGGAAGAATAAAAGGAAGGGGAGGAGGAGAATGAAGAGAAGGAAGGAAGGGAAGAACTTTCATAATGAAATTCTTCAGTAATTTACTTCTGAAATTATTTTTCCTTCCGAAATTAACTTAAAAACTTACCAACTCCAAAACAACACTAAGCCCAGATGCTTCTATTGGAGTCAAACAAAAGTGCTTTGTGAAACCAGGAAGCTCATTTTTGTGGGACTATTTAACAGCAAAGCCTTTTCATTTCAGGGGTCTATTTCAATATATTCTCTATTTTCCAGTATTTTCAGCTTGACTGGAGGATTAAAAACATTTGTACTTGCTGAACTATCTTAAATTTTTAAGGTTCCCGGATAGAATAACTAGGGTTGATAAGTCAGCCTCCTTCTTGTGTCTTACCTCTCCATATAGATTAAAATGTGAGAGGTGTCTGGTAATATTCATGGCTAGAGCCTGGGAAAGTGTTCATTTTTACTCCAGGTGCAAGATGACTCCATTTTGCCTTAATTCAACTGGACTGTGTACTACTGTTCAGGTGCTTCACCTTGTTTCAGAAAATCTCAACCATCCAGAAGAAACTTTTTATGGCAAAATCTCCAGGGCAAGTCACTACATGATAAAATGCAGGACGAATTTAATTTTCCATAGGATTATTTTTACAGAAAGTGAAACAATGCTCTCTGGCCTGTTTTAATTTCCCATCCCCACTTGTGTGTCTGATCTGTGCCTACCATGTCACTTTGGAAAGCTCTGTATTTTCTGCCCCAGTGCCATTTTAACATCCTTAATCCCAGCAAAATCAATGACTGTCCAACCGGCGCTGCATCAGGGAGAACTTGAAGCCTCTATTTGTTTGTTATAAACCAATAGTCTGGAAATCATGGGAGCTACAAATAAGAATTGATGTGCTGTACAGTCTGGCACAGAAAGAAAAATGGCCTTTTATCAGGATAGGAAAAATGTGGAATGATGCAGAGTAGTAGAGAAGACACTTCTCAGAGAACTGGGACTGGAAGGACACTGCTGTATCCCTTCCAGTTTCTTTTGCTGTCTTGGAGCTCAGACCACTCAAAATTTTACCAATGATGCTTTTAAAAAAAATATTCTTTATAGTTATCATCAAATATGAAAGGAAGGGGGCAGCAGGGGGAAAGGGTTTTTTAGTAAAATATGTTTACTTCAAAAAAAATATGCTTACTTAAAAAAAAATAAAATTATGCAGGAAGAGAGGAGTTCCAAAGCTTTAGTCATTTCTCCTTTTCTCATCTGATTAATCATAGGAAAACAGATTTTATTGTGAGAGATTTCATAGAATAATAGAAAACTTTGATTTGGAAGGGACCTTAAAGGTCATCTGTTCTAACCCCCTGCCATGGGCATGGACAACTTCCACTATCCCAGATTGCTCCAAGACCCATCCAACCTGGCCTTGGACACTTCCAGGGATGGGGCAGCCACATCATCTCTGAGCAAGGTGGTCGAGCATTTCCATTTGCAGAAAAGTGAAAACAGCTGTAATAATAATGAACAAAATACTGCCTGCTATCCTTATTCACATGAAGATGAAGAAAGAATTCTTAATATTGGAAAAACAGGAATTCATCTCAGACTGAATCATAGAGTCATGGCATTGTTAAGGTTAGGAAAGACCTTTACATTCATTAAGTCCAACCATTGATCCACACTCACTGCCATGTTTATCACCAAACCGTATCCTCAAGTGCTGTATCCACTAGTTTTTTGAGCAGTCCCAGGGATGGTGATTCCTCCACTTCACTGAGAAGTCTGTTCAAATGCTTAGAAATATTTTCAATTTTTTTTTTCCCTTAATATTCAATCAAAACGTCCCCTGGCAGAACTTGAGCAATCCGGGCTCAGGAGGTGTGGTAACTCTCAAGCATGGAAAAGCGAATGGCCCTGGCAGGACTCTGGGGTGCTCAAGCACTCACCTGTGAAGGCTGCAGAGGTGAACAGAGGCAGAGCTGCTCATGGGGATCACATTTCTGAGCTCGAGGAGAAGGGAAGGATATTTAGTAATTCATGTTGTCATATTAAAGGGAAGCATACAGAAAAAGCCAAGGCTTTGTGGGAGAAATTCAGGTCTCTTCATCTTCTACCATGACAGCCATGGTAGAAAAGAAAAATTTATCTCTATTGCATAAAAACCTAACAATGGAATTATACATGCAACAGTTATTTTCACAGATTTATTATCCTTTACCAGTAGAGCTCAGTGACTTCAGGACCTCCCAGAGAATCTCAGAATCATTTATGTTGGTAAAGATCTCTAAGATCATCGAGTCAAACTCAACACCACCAAGTCCATCACTAAGCCATGTCCATAAGTGTCACACCCACGCACCTTCTGAAAACTTCTAGGGACAGTGACTGCACCACTACCCTGGACAGCCTGGTCCAGTGCTTGGCAATACTTTCAGTGAACAATTTTTTTCTAATATTCTATCTTAACCTCCCCTGCTGCAACTTGATGCCTTTTCCACTCATTCTGCCTTTTTTTTATGGGAGGGGAGATCATTTTCCTCCTGTCATGGAGTTGCAGAGAGAGAGAAGATGCCCCTAAGCCTCCTTTTCTCCAGGATGAGCCCTCCCAGCTCCCTCAGCTGCTCCTCATTGGCCTTGTGCTCCAGCCGCTTCCCAGCTCGGTTCCCTTCTCTGGACACAACTTCTCTGTTCTCTTCTCCAGCCCCTCAATGTCTTTTTTGTAGTGATGGCCCCAAAACTGACCCCAGAATTCAAGATGTGGCCTCTCCAGTGCCCAGCCCAGGGGGAAAATCCCTCCATGCAGCAAACACAAAACACAGTGAGGTGTTTCCAACCAAGTGGAAAACATTGTTTAAGGATAATGCCTAACCTCCACAGCCTTGTTTTGGAAGATTATAGCAAGCAAGTGGAAATAAAGCCATGCTAGTTGTGACTTTTAAATACATTCTTAGGTTTACAACTTGGACTCATACACACATAGCATCTAGCACAAGGCCATGAATCTTGTTTAGTGGGTGGTTATAGTTGTATGTAAAGAGTGGAGGTTAAATTAAGCATTGCAGGAAGGTAGTGCATCTTTTCTGGGCAATTACACATACCTTGTATAATCTAATGAGCTGTTACTGGACCCTAATGGAACATTTAAAGAGAGTTATTGTATTTTTTCACAGTTTGCTGGACTGGAGAAGTTAATTGATTTACCAGGGAAAATGCCTCTCCCTTTCCCCAGACCCACACCTTCTTTTTGAACACATCCAGAAATAGAAACACAGGAAGAAGAAAGACAAGAGTAGGTAGTAATTGAGTACAACATCATTAAAAAGAGATCAGTTCCATGATCTCTTCCCTGATAACAATCCACAGTGATAATAGCAATACTCAGCTCTGCAATGCTCTGTAAATCCATAGATTCCAAAGTCTGTAGCACTGTGGAAAATACAGAGCATTTTCTTCTTTCAGCTTGTCATTAAAAAATGCAAAAAAAAAAAGGGCCACTGCAATATTCAAATACCATGATCCCAATTTTTTTTTTTTTTGTAATATTTCACTTCTACTGGAAAACTTATTAAACCCCAGCGTGCTTTCAAGCACTATTTAAAGTAAGATGTTATGAAAGTACATTTTCCCAGTTATTTTGTGCATTGGGTATACAATATATGGAGCCTCAGTTGTTTCTGGGGAGGAAGATTTGGGTTCAGATTAATAAATTCTGGTAATAACCACAAGTTAATCACTTACTTGCTATCTAACTATAAGCAATCACTTCCTCTGAGTTTAGTGGAGGAAACCAGAGCTGACCCTCACATGAAATCAGACAAATGTCATTTCCCCAGATTGTGCTCAATCTCTGCTGCAGTCAGAAGTGCTTTTTCTACTAAAATTAACCAGGTTGATAATTTCAGTCTAATGTTCTTTGTGGAGGCTTCTGAACATGTTATCCAGCTGGGATTCAGGGTCTCCCAAGAGTCTGCTGAACCTGAAGGAATTTGGGCAGTACAAACAGTGCAAACCTGTGTGGTGTCACTTTGGTTCTGCTCCTGCTTTGTCAGCAAAGATGGGAATTCACATTCAAAGCTATCGCCAGGGACTTCAGCTTTGTCTTTCCTTTCCTTTTCCTGATGTGATTTCCTTAACTCGGTTGGACAAAGGCTGACAGCAGAGGTGAGACAGCTTTCACAGAGGCTCCTGCAAAAGTGGCCAGTAGCTTCTGGGATGCCAGGAATAGTTGGGATCACTCCAGACTGTGATAGTGGGTCTCCAGAGAAACATCTCCCCAGGAGGCTGCCAGCATCTCAAAGCAAGCCCAGAAAACAGAAAGGGGATGCCAAAGATAAATATATTCTTTAGAAAAATGTTGACCCTGAGAAACCCCTGAATGTCAGGGCTGGAAACCAGCAGGTGAAGTGACTCATTTCTCTCCAGTTCCTTGTCACTGTACAGGTTAAAGCAGAGCAGAATTTCCAGTGAGACACTTTAGAGGTTGAAATGTTGAGGTTGAAGTAATTTTGCTGCTTACAGGAGTCAGAATGACAACTGGTGTGGGGAAGGGCAGGAGATCATCCTTCTATCTGTCCTTGTGGAATCCCCTGTTTTGCTACTTCAATTGCACAAAAAATTATTATAAGAAATTGGGAAGATTTTTAAAGTTCAGGAAATTACTATTTTCCATAGAAAATTATAATTCTACCTATAATAAGGCAGCCTGTCTTGTTCCATTCAAAGTTACACTTTTCACTTGCTGGTGACTTTGTCTAAGTTTCTCGTTTGCCAAACATTTTTCTTACCACTTATCTACCTTTAATAATCATAGAAAATTTGTAAGTAATGGTTCATGTATTTCTGAGATGCTTTTTCATGCCATGAAAAAGGGACATATCAACAGACCCATGCTTTTCACATTCTCTTGACATCCATCCTTGTACACTTCCAAGAAATAGCAGGGAATAGACACAGAAAGGGCAACACTGTGATGCAAGAGTAACAAAACAAACCAAACAAACAAAAAACCAAGGATGAGAAAGGGAAGAATAAAACTGAATGCACACGAGAGTTGGTTAAAACAGAATTTGATGATATACAGAGGACTGAAGAATACCAGACTGGGGTTGATGAGGGTGGTTGACAGGGTGCACACATTAAGCTGGGACAGACTGGAAGTGAAACCAGTTTTGGGAGGGATAAGTTGTAAATAACAGGCTCAACAGGGACTACAGTGTGAGGTGAAATAATATCTGGTAGGATAGAGGGGTGTAAGACAGGTAGACAACAGGATGGGGAATGCTGGTGAAAGAAGGAAGTGAAAAACTGAGACAATTCAGTGGGAAGAAAAAAACAGAAAAGAAAAAGGGGATTGAATTTAGCAGGACAATGTGACAGAGACAAGGAACTGAACTAGGAAATAAGGATCAGGACTAATTAAGAAAAAAAGACAAGATGACAATTGACAAATTTGTCAAAAATAGCAGCATCACCAAGATCAGGGAGATGCATGACAGATGTTCAATATGTGTTTGTTCTGTATTGCTGTATAGACTCAAAAACAAACAAGGAAATCATGTTTTAAAAGCACATGAATTGACTAAAAGTAAGGTACCCTAAAGCCATTCCACAGATATCTTAATGAGATGGATCTTGTCAAGTGATGCTGTCAAGGATGTCCATGAGATCAAAACATGGTCTGTCAATGTGTCTTCACTCGTGTCCTGTGCAAAAGCTTTGTCTGGTGGGCATTTAGGAATTTCGTTATTTGGATATTTCCAGATATTTTCAGTGTGGCTGGATAGCCAGGTGAGTGGTCACTGCATGAACACATCCAGAACACCTTGGGTACAACAAGATCACTCTTATGAGAGAATCATAGAATCATCATGGAATCATGGAATGGTTTGGGTTGGAAAGGACCTTAAAGATCATCCAGTTGCACCCCCTGCCATGGGCAGGGACAGTTTTCACTATCCCAGATTGTTCCAAGCCACATCCAACCTGGCCTTGGACACTTCTAAAGACAGGGAGACCACAACTTCTCTGAACAACGTGTGCCAGTGTCTTGCCTCCCTTATTGTAAATAATTTATTCCTAATATCAAATCTAAATCTGCCCTCCTTCAGTTTAAAGCTGCTTCCCCTTGTCTTATCACTACATGACCTTGTCAAAAGTCTCCTTCCATCCTTTTTGTAAGTCCCTTTTAGGTACTGGAAGGTTCTCCATGTGTAACTCAGTGACCACCCACACACCTGCTTTCTCAGACACAAATGCTGTGCCTCCACCCATTCCCCAATACATAAGACTACTGAAGCATGGAATTGCATCAAGGATATTCTTCTTTATTCTATACAGTTGTCTTATCCTCAAATCAGCTCTATTCTTTGCATTAACTAAGGCAGCAGTCCCCTGCAAATGGAAAATACGAGCATATGACTGAAGACTATATCACACTGCATAAAGCCTGCAAGGGTAAGATAAAATATAATGAGCAACATTAATTCAGGCAATTTTGAACTTCAGGATACTAATCTTACACTTTAAAATGTTATTTGGCTATTTTTCTTTTTTTTTTTCTGGGGGCGTGGTTTTGGTTTGAGATTTTTTTTTTTTTTTTGTTAGTTAGTTTGGTTTTGTTTAGATTTCTCCCTGTGTAGAATATGCAGGAGATGCAGCTGCATTTCTGGGGGTGTGAGTCGATAGTTCATAGAAACAGTGCCATCTACTGACGTCAGAACAAGTCTTTTTTTCCCTTCAGTTATTTAGGATCTCTGCTGATGGGTCCCTCAGAGGAATTTTTGAAAATCTGGTTCCCAGGATCCGAGTACATACTGCAGAGAGTAGGAGACAAGACAACTTTGACTTGAATCTTCTCATGGCTATGGAGATCCCTGACTCAGCTTCCCAAACATGGCCTATTACACAAGAAACGTTCCTTCTCTCTGCCTTCTAGCTCTGTGTCCAAGCTTTTGAGACATTTCAAAGGCTTTGGAGACACAAATCAGCCTCCACTGGCTACTGACTTTAAAAAAGAGATTAGATGCAGCACTTTGCAATGTGGTTTAGTGGGCGTGGAACTGCTCAGTAGAAGACTGGACTTGTTCATCTTGTGGGCTTTTCCACTTTTAATGATTCTGTGACTCTAAGAAACTTGTACTCTGTACACTTTGTTGTTTGGGTTATTCTGTCTCCAGTGATACTTCTATTTTCAAGAAAGCAGGGAAAAAGGAGAGAGAAATAAGCTCCAAAAATAATGGTGCCAGTTTCTCTAGCTCTGAGGCCAGAATGTGCATTCCATTTCCAAGGAGTTTCTGCCTCTGTCTGGCCAAAAATTTTCACAGAATTACAGAAAGGAGTGAGTTGGAAGGGACCTTAAAGGTCTTCCTGTGGCACCCCCTTCCAGCACCTGTCCACTATCCCAGGTTGTTCTAAGCCCCTTCCAACTTGGCCTTGGACAGTTCCAGGGATGAGGAGTCAACACCTGCCTGCAAGAGTGAAGAAAGTTCATAAACACGAGCTGGTAACTCCAGGTGATGCCAGATGTCCCTTAGGGCTGCTGCCTGCAAAGAAAAAAAATTTTGAAGTAATAATTCAATACAAGCTTGGATCACCATCCACCAGTCAGGATATCTGCACTCCACACATGAACTCTCCTGCAAGGAGATGGAGAAGGGGCCGATTCTCCCACACTTAGCAAAAACTGAACAGGAAGAAGCTGCAATGCTGTTGAGTGCAGGCCCTGAATAGAGAAATGTGACAAAACTGTCCTGATTACTGACCTCTAGCTTGCCATACAAATGAGCATGCATTTGCATAAGCAATAAAAATGTAATTAAAAATCAGCAACATATTAAACTCACATTGAAATCCTCAGGAATATTGCTGCCATTGGGCAAAGAAGGAAATACTATAAAAAGACACTGGTAGTTAAAAGCCAATTAAACATGCCTATCAGTTTTCCATTATCAGCACTGAGTTCTGTAAATAAAAAATATTAATTGCCATAGGCCATGTTGTTAACTGCCACATGAATCCATACATATTTTTTTACAACATTCAATGATAGTTAAGCATGCAGTTCATGTATTTGCCTTGTTAAAAAAACAAAAATTAAAATAAGAAAAAAAAAAGAAAGAGAAAAGAAGATTTTGATTACCTAAAGTTTGAAAATCATTATAGAAAACAACTTCCATTGTGTCATTATCATTCATTTTGGGTCTGATTTCAAATAATTATATTTCCTGGACCTGAACTAGTATTTGTCTATTGCTGAAATTTAGTTTCATTTCCCCACAGCTCCCACCCTCTATCTCTTTTTGATTTTTTGACTCACCCCAAATGGAATGATTTATTCTCTGCTAATTAAAGCTGTAGAATTCTGAATGCAGTAATTGCCTGGCGGTATATTACCTATTGGTAATTTTTTAATGTCACCTTTCATTTTGCATGTCTAGCTTGGAGCACCTTAAAAAGGTCTGATTTTCTTAGGGCTGCCATGTGGTACCTTCCACAATTCAATATTCTTGGTCATGTCTGGATCTGAATACCCCAGCTTACAAATCCAGGCACACAAAATCACTCATGTCTTCCAGAAAGCCTGGGTTCATTGGTTCTTCAAAGCCAAAGTAATTCCTGACAAACAAGTGGTCTCATTTCCCATGGCACTGAGGATTCAGCAGTTCATTTAAGCAGCAGTGGTGAATGCCCACTCCTTTCAGAAGCAGGACACGTATTTTAGGTGACTGCTTAGAGATTTCAGAACTATTGAAGTAAATTTAGGCAAAATACTCTCCTCATTGAAAAAGCAGCCTTTAGGACTGGTAGCACAGTGCTATTGAACTAGATTTGAAAAAGCTTTAATTATCTCTACTGGAATTTAGATCTTTAAAAACCCAAACCATTTTAAAAAGCAGCAATGACAGACACAGCAAAGCCCCATTTTACAACCCTTTAAACCCAGACATTTGCAAAGTCTGCCAGATAGTCTCCCTTTCCATTAAGCAGAGAACACGTATGACACAAAGTCTAAAGGATTTGTGCAAGATGACCCAAGGAATTCTACAAGTGGTGTTATTTGCCTCCTTTATCCTTAGCCTTCAGGATACCTGGCAAATCTGAGCAAATCACCCAGGATCAGCTGACCGTGTCAAGTGCTCCTCAAAGTGGGGAACTCCCATCCATACCTGAAAATGTTCACGGGCAGGTCAGACAGGACTTGGAGCACCCTGATGTGGTTGTCCCTGCCCAAGGCACAGGGGTTGGAACTGGATGATCTCTAAGACTCCATTAAACCCAGACAATTCTGTAATTCTGTGATCCAAGGCAGGTGTCCAACACAGACAGAATGAAATGTTTGTCACTGCCTCAGTTACACCTCAGCTAAGGACTTTACACAGCCTGGCCTCCAGCTGATATCCACTCAAATAATCTTCCCATATGCACTGTACTAAACTCTCCAAGCCTTCAACATGATGGTCACTTCCAGGCTTCCAATTCGTCCCTGCACTGGGCTGATTCTGGAGCTCTGCCTTACTGTTATTTAAAAGACTGTAAGGTACATGAGACCCAAAGGTTACGGAGGACTCTTGAGAGTGTCAATGGTGCACTTCACCTCTTGGGCCTGTGCCCAAACACTGTTAAATTTACACAGCCTTTGTGTCCTGACCAGTTCTGTCCTTAAGACTTTATAGATCCTAAATCTTTTTAGACTTACAGTGACAACAGAAAGCTAAGAAATGTGTTACTGGTTAGAATTTTCTGTCCCGGCTGTTCCAAATATTAGGTTTTTGAGCACTGTGCAGGCAACAGGGCTGCCTTTAGCTAAAACGTAGAATCAAGAGCAGTTCTCAGGTTCAGCCACATTTTATAAGGATTGGAGCAATAGTCACAGCTATAGAACAATGGCTCCTTTACACAGCAGAGACCCTGGGATTGCTCAAAGCTGTGACAGGTTCATAACTGTGTCTGGTGTTTGCTTTGATGTCCTTCAGGCTCTCCCCTTAGCAGGGAACAAATCCCAAGAGGAGCAGCTGAGGGAGCTGGGGAAGCTCAGACCAGAGAAATGGAGGTTCAGGGAGACCTCATCACTCTCTACAACCACCTGAAGGATGGTTGTGGCCAGGTGGGGGTTGGTATCTTCTCCCAAGTAATGAGAGAAAAGAAAGCAACCTCAAGTTGCACCAAGTTTTCATAGGATATAAAGAAAAATCTTCACTGGAAGGCTTCTCAAACACTGGGACAGGCTGCCCAGGGCAGTGGTGGAGTCACCATCCCTGGAGGGATTTAAAAGATGTGTAGATGTGGCACTTGGGACATAGTTTGGTCATGCCCTTGTTAGTGCTGGGTGAATGTTTGGACTTGATGATCTTGGAGGGCTGTCCCAACATCAGTGATTCCATGGCACTGTGGTGCTGTGATTTAGCACATCTAATTTTGAAGCACACTGTCAGTCCAATGCTGCAATGTGATGAAATCACAGGGACCAATGGGGCATACTCAGTGTTGGTGACTTGAGATTGCTTCATTTTGGAGAAGTGTCTCCATTAAAGTTGGTATTACTTTCTTTGCATAATTTATAAGGAAGAAAACATATTTAATGTCCTGGGTATATCTGCAATTTCCTAAAACCAGGTTAAGCTAATCCAAAGCATACACAAATAGTTCCCTTTATGCTGTAGTTTATTTATCTCTAAATGTTTCTGACAACTGTGGTTCAGACATCTATTTCTACATTATTCAGAGAACAAATGAGAGGTTTGAAGGGCTTTGCAGAGCACCAGAAATAGGGATAAGAAGACAAGAAGACAAGGCAGAGGCATTGTCATTCCTGACAAATGACTCAGAGCAGTCACTGTAGGACTGGTCACCACTGCCTGGCTGCAGCTCTTCAGGGCCCAAGGGTGAGTTAGGAGACTCTGCAGCTGATACCTGGTGATTTAGGAGCTGTCTTTATCAGAGGTGGGTTAGGTGCCCACCCAAGTCATTCATTTCTTTAGTATTGAGCATGAGCAGTGAGTTATGGATTTGCCTGTGGTCTTTCCCAGTGTATTTATGCTCTACTCACTGGCATTTACCATTCCATTGACTTTTCCTTCCCTTTAGGAGCATCACTTAACAGCAATTCATATGCATATTTTGCTCATAAAATTAGGAAGGTGGACTACCAGTATGTTATAAATCTGATTTTGAACTCCCTGAAATCAGAATTTTCTTCACTGGAGGGGGTCGTACACCCAGAGCCACATTGCTCCAGTAAAATCCTCCAGAGAAATTAGATTATTCCTAACTGGAAATGATCCTGCTAAAAGAAGTCAGAGGTGCTGCATTCACTGGTTTTGTTGGAGATTTAGACCTTTATTTCTTCCTCCTATAATTGAATTTCTTTCCATTTACAACATACCCTAGAGATTCCCAAGAAGAGTAAACAGGCCTGCTGATAGCATCTCATGATATATATGTTTTCTGTCATGATAATATCAAAAAAGTTACTGTGTTAGTTAATTTCTTTTCAAACATCCTATCTCACCTTTAATTGAAAATGAAGATGTGTTCACACATATCTTGAGTAATTAAAACCCTATCACTTTTTCCTTATCTAATTAATGAAGAAAGGGAAAATCAGAAACTGCAAATTGGGCATGAAAACAAACAAAATTTAATTAGGGTTTTGTGAGCGCATGGAGATCATATAAGAGAATATGGTTAAAGGGAAATTTTAATAGCTGCTTGCAGGTGTTTGAGCTATAATTAAATTTGTGAATTAAAATGTTGTAAAGAAATTTTTAACATTTGTGTTACAGAAAGGAAAGTCAATTGAAGAAACAGCAATAAGAAAAACCCCAAATACCAATTCTTGGCAGCATTTGACCTTTGAGAGAAGTCCAATCAATTACAGCCATCCTTTCACATTTCCCAATTTAAAGAGATGCATTATTTTACCATGATGACATTTACTTAACTTTAGCATGTTTCTCAGTCCTCCTGAAGGCAGCAAGACTCAAATATATGCATTAAAAAATCCCTCCATTCAATACTTCCATAAAAAGGATTTAAGCTCATACTGAAGATTTTTTCCCCTAATTAAAAAAAAAAAAAATCCCAGATAAACAGCAAAAAGAGGCGTATAATTATGAGCTAAGGAATTCATGTTTTTCTTTTGTTTCTGCTGCTTAATATGCAGAAGTTGTGTTGTTCTGCCTTCAGCACCACAATGCCAGACCAGTTTGTGTGTTGTGGTATCACTTTATTTTTATAATTAGTGACTATAACATGTATCTATAAATATTTATATGTAAGGAAAAAGAAGTATAAAGTTGTGCCTTCATGCCACATGGAATTTGTAGGTTTTTTGGACTTCATATAAAGTAAGAGAAAATGCTCCTACTTTAAATGTGCTGGAGGGGAAATCTGTGTCCTAATGCATGACAGCCAAACTTCACAAGTGTAGGGAAGTGCTCGTGTTCATCCAGAACCAGCTGGAACTGGTTCATCAGGTTATTTAGGCACATGGTGTGATTCCTAGGATTGTTCTGTCCGGGGCCAGGAGCTGGACTTTGAAGGTCTTTGTGGATCCCTTGCAGCTGGGGCTGTGCTATGACTCTGTGATTCCATGGTTCTGTTGATTGTTAAGGAATTCCAGCCATGGTCTGTTGTCCCACCCATCAGACACCCTTGGTGTATTGGTACCACCCTTGGTGGTATCAATCATTCTTCTTGGTTGTTCTAGTTTCTCCTTATTGACTGCAGAAGAGCCAGAATGATTATGTCAGACTAAAAATTTGCATTTTTGCTGCTAAATTTGGGTGAAGAATCCCCAAATAATGAGCATTTCTCTTGAGCATCCAAGCAGAGAAGAAACACTGGGGTAAGAAGCCTCATTCTCTTTTCTTGTTGAGGAGCCCTGAGGTGCAAGGAGGCAATCAATTGCTCAAATGTAAACACTGAGGTTCTCATTTAAGGTTTAATACTTTCCCCCAATCAAAGAGCTCTCTTGTCTATTAATTACCCCACTGTCTCCCATTGAAGAAAATAGATCCTTTCAAAAGTAAAAGAGTATTCATTATAAATAGTCTCTATGTGAGAAATATAGCAGCAAAGGTATAATTATATAATTACACTGCCTTTTTTAGATCAATTGCATTATTATATCATCCCTGAGGTGTTCAGATACTGTGGTGTGATGAGTGTGGGACTGACTATTCCAGTGTATTCTGAGACAGATAATAATATATTTGTATTGCAATTTTCATACTGAAATAGTCTCTCACATAACCTTCACATAATCAAATATCCCGTCTCCTGCCTGGATACTGGTATTTTGGGTGCAGATGGAAGAATGGAAATAAATCAATCCTTTAGAACTGTTTTTTTGTGAACTGCTGGGCTTTCTCAAGCAACCACTCATCAGAAAAAGGGTTTCTTTGCTTTTCAAGATCTTGGGATGAGAGAGTGTTCAAGAGGCTTCATATCATCTAAAGATGTGAAACAATTTGGAAAGTGAGACTGTATTAATTAAGAATAAGCCCAGCTAATGCATAACATCATCCATGGGACCTTGGAACAGGAGAAAGGGCAGAGTCTGTCTGTAAGAAGTGCACAGGGGAGGAAATCTTGTTCAGTTCACAACACTTGGTCTTGAAAAAAGCTGACCAGGATTCAGAGAGAGAAACAAATCTGGGCATCATGCTTGGCACTGCCTGGAGAAAGAGAGTTTAGAGAAATGTTACTTCTCCAAGCAGTAGGAACAAAACACTTTCAGCTGTGGATCAAAGAAATAGCAAAGCTGTGAAGATCTTCATTGTACCGTGTTTTTAATAGTCATAAGGGGAAAAAATAATCCATTTTCTCAGAGAAAATCCTCAGCAATGACCATTCTGGACTGACCTAAACTGCTCCCAGTATGCAGATTGAATACACATATTTTATTTTATTTTATTTTATTATTTTATTTTATTTTATTTTATTTTATTTTATTTTATTTTATTTTATTTTATTTTATTTTATTTTATTTTATAGCATAAGACTCAGGGTACCTGATGCCACTCAATTGCAGTGAGTAAGAGTCATAGAACATAAAATCACACATAGAATACCAGAGAATCATAGAACTTATCCTGAAAGTGACAGAAGTGCAAGAAATAAGAGAGAAGCCTATTGGATAGTTTTGCAGGGAAGCTGAGAGTTGATCAGGCTTAGTCAAGAGTGCCTAAGTGCATCTGGCAAGAATTATGAGCAGGATTTAAATGTTAAGTCAACACTGGGATAGAGAAAGCAGAACAGTGGAAGACACCTTTCAGTTTTTGAGCATGAGGCACTGGGTTTTTAATTCTGGATTCAAAATCAGGGCAGTTTTTAAAGGAAGTATTGAATAAGCCTCTCTTGGAAGTGGAGATGAGGGCTGGATTCAAACCCACAGAGCAACCTGTGGTGGATATTAGGGGGGTCTTTGAGCAGAACCTGGTAAATACAGAAAATTCAATAATTTAACAATTGTGTCCCATTTGTACAGCAAGGTTCTCTCCAGAGCTGCACCATCACGTGTCATTAATGCAAACCTCTGGCCACTGCTGGTCCGAACAATCAAGAATTATTTCTTTTGACTTAAACAAAATTGAAACAAAGGTCACATCCATCAGGGAAGAAATTTCCAAAGTAGATGTAGCCACCTCTTCTCAGTGGCAGCTTTAGCTGATGGCAGTATTTGACTAAATAAATAACCTGTGCACTACAATTTTCTTCTCAAGAAAGAGAGTTAGAAACTTCTATTTTTTAAATTCATTTTTCTAAATTGAGTCAATTAAAAAGAGAGAGGAAAGACAGTAACTTTAAATATCAATAAGCTTTTGAAAGACTAATATTGACAGAAGCAGAATATTGGATTTTAATGAAAACACACCAGGCAAATTTTGTATTCCAAAAAAGAATTAAAATTTAACAGACATGCACAAAACTTCATGAATGCGTATGGAAATTAAATTAAGGGGAAAGAATTTAAATTCATGCAAACTGATTCCCCTCTACTGACTTTAGTGTAACTTTGTAGATTCACACCATTTCTGTTAGAACATTTTTTTCAGTGCATTGTAAGATTAAACCCAACAAAAACAACAATGAAAAAGTGCTGTATAAATAAACAGGTCCTACTCAAACCCTGTAAGTGATGAAACCAGACCTGGGTGCTCAGAGCTTTGAGTAGTGAAAATCTGCAACAGAGACTGCAAGACCACTTTGGGCATCTTGTTCCTCTTCTTGAGTGTCCTCATTGGGAACAAAGGGTTTGTTATACCCACACAATTTTTTAATTTTTTTTTTTTTAATTCTAGAGCACTTGGATTTGAATTATATTAATATTTCAAACAAGCAACCACAGCTCAACAAGTTTCTGAGTGTTAGCTGAGCCTGGATAACTGCTTAAGGACACTCCTTGTTGCTTGTAAAAAGTCTCATGATTCACTGTATTTGATTCTCTCTCCCTGAGATTCAAACTAATGTGCTTTATTTTTCACTGCCTGGGTGCTGAGAGTGTGCATGTGGTCAGTGGCTGCAGCAAAGCTGACAAGTGCTGACTGTCCCAACCCTCCAAACCCAGCTGAATCTGGGTCAGACCAAATTGTACAAGAATTGTTTGTACATTGAGGGTTTATGCAGACAAGGAAGTTCCCTGGATCATATTTGCAAAGGAACATCTTCCTTTTTGGCACTGTTTCCTGCCAGTACTTGCTCTCCTTGTGAATGGTTACCACAGGCAAAGGACTGTGGGTTTTTATTTCTTGATTTTTTTGATAAAAACTTTTGAAAGAGGAAGATTATGACAAATAAACACTACAACATCTTAATCATATAAATTCATTAATTTTCTTTTTGAGCCTACTTACATTTATAACATCAAATCAGTATCCCAACTTGACAAAGCATTTAAATGCTTACTTGCTGTTCAAGCCCCACGCCTTGTAAGTAAATATTTACATCCTTCAAAGGCAGTTACTAGAAGAGCAAAATCCCTGTGTCATTTCTTTGAAAAGAAATATACTTTATCCAGGATACTCCATACTGGCTTTAAAACTGGGAAACACAGCTTTAGATTTTGTGGTGACATCATAGACACCTACACACATA